>NW_014577604.1:164309-168205 GCF_000485595.1 Priapulus caudatus
AGCAGTCCTTGCGGTATTATTATTTAGCAGTCCTTGCGGTATTATTATTTAGCAGTCCTACTTTGATAATATATAAACAACCGCTTGTCCATACGATGTCCCGCTGTACGCTGAGATATTAAACGGTAAAATCTAATGTTTTGACGAAAATCGAATTCGAGTTGGCAGCTAGCTGCGACTGTGGCTGAATAATAGTACCGCAAAGAACTGTCAAAATAAAACGGGTAAAGTTTACTAATTCTACTGAAACTACAACATGGTTGTTGCATTTCACCGCTGTACGCTCTCATACTTAGTACGCTCTTGGAGGTATCTATACCTATACCTGCAATGCTGCCATGATCCAGAAGGCATTTTCGACTCTCGTCTCTCGCTGGGCCGCCTCCAGTGTGTCCGTCGCCAGTGATCCATTCTTTACCATCTGCATATCCGTCGCCAACCGCCGCGTAGGGGAAATATTATTACAATTCGCTCGAAGACGACCACAGACGACATTTGGGCAAGTCCATGGTAACGGTGTACATGGTAACGGAATGACATTTAGACTCATTTTTACTACTTCAAAGGATGTGTACAACATGTACTTTTATTCTAAAGATGAAGACAACATATTTATGATATTACTTTAACCATTTCCATTCATTCCCACTTCTCTTGTAGTTTACTAATTACTAATTACTAATTACGCATAATAACTCTTGTAGTTTACTAATTACTAATTACTAATTACGCATAATAACTCTTGTAGTTTACTAATTACTAATTACTAATTACGCATAATAACTCTTGTAGTTTACTAATTACGCATAATAATGAGGT
Source organism: Priapulus caudatus (assembly GCF_000485595.1). Lineage (NCBI taxonomy): Eukaryota > Metazoa > Priapulida > Priapulimorpha > Priapulimorphida > Priapulidae > Priapulus > Priapulus caudatus. The sequence continues at coordinate 165,129 of NW_014577604.1, forward strand.
CTGTAATGGAATGACACTCAAACGGACATGACTTTTTACCCAATATAGATTTTGCCAAAACTCTGTGCATTTTTTTAAGGTCACGGAAAATTTCACGGTATTCGGCGTTCCGCCAGATGACGTCATGCATCGACCGAACGCGCCGTGGATTTGCACACGTCGTCAATTAGTTTCAATGATTGAGTTTATCGACGTAGGGAGCGCATTTTTTTCGAATTCAGCGAGCGTGCCTGGGTCTTTTAAGAGGGCAGTATGCGCGTGTGCGTGCAGCAAGGGTTGTGTATGCCCACGGGCGGGCTCGTGTGTGTGTGTGTGTGTGTGTGTGTGTGTGTGTGTGTGTGTGTGTGTGTGTGTGTGTGTGTGTGTGTGTGCGTGCAGCGAAGGGTTGTGTATGGCACACACACACACACACACCACACACACACACACAACACACACACACACACACGCACACACACACACACACACAACACACACACACACACACGCACACACACACACACACGCACACACACACACACACCGAGCCCGCCCGTGGGCATAAAACCCTTGCTGCACGCACACGCGACCAGTACTTGCCCTCTTAAAAGCACCCAGGCACGCTCGCTGAATTCGAAAAGAATGCGCTCCCTACGGTCGATAAGTCACATCATTATGAAACTAGATTGACGGCGTGTTGCAAATCACGGCGCGTATCGGTCGATTGCATGACGTCATCTGGTTGCGGAACTCCGAATACCGCTGAAATTTTCCGTGTCGACCTTAAGAAAAATGCACAGAGTTTTGGCAAATCTCATGATTGGGTAAAAAGTTCATGTCCGTTTGTGAGTTGTCATTCCATTACAGGACCCTCATATTATGCGGACATTAGTAGTAAACTACAAGAGTTATAAATGCGTAATTAGTAATTAGTAATTTAGTAAACTACAACGAGTTAATTATGCGTACATTAGTAATTAGTAATTAGCTAACTACAAGAGTATTATTGGGTAATTAGTAATTATGTAATTAGTAAACTACAAGAGAAGTGGAATGAACTGGAAATGGCTTAAAGAATATCCAAAATATGTTGTCTTGCACTTTAGAATAAAAGTACATTGTTGTACACATCCTGTTGAATGTAGTAAAATGAGTCTAAATTCATTCCCGTTACGCAATGTACACCTTACCATGGGACTTGCCCAAAGTGTCGTCTGTGGTCGTCTTCGATCGTAATGTAATAATATTTCCCCTACGCGGCGGTTGGCGACGGATATGCAGCATGGTAAAGAATGGATCACTGGCGCGCGACACACTGTGAGGCGGCCCGCGACGAGACGAGAGTCGAAAATGCGCTCTGTGCGATCATGGCAGCTTGGCAGGTATAGGCTATTAGATACCTCCAGAGCGTACTAGCTTATGAGAGCGTAACAGCGGTGAAATGCAACCAACCATGTTGTAGTTCAGAGGAATTAGTAAACTTTACCCGTTTATTTTGACAGTTCTTTGCGGTGACTATGTATTCAGCCACCGTCGCAGCTAGCTGCCAACTCGAAGTCGATTTTCGTCAAAAACATTAGAATTTTACCGTTTAATATCTCAGGCGTACAGCTCCGGACATCGTATGGACAAGCGGTTGTTTATATATTATCAAAGTACGTGACTTGCTAAATAATAATACGCAAGGACTTGCCTAAATAATAATACGCAGGACTGCATAAATTAATAAATACCGCAAGGGCTGCTAAATGATAATACCCGCAAGACTGCTAAATAATAATACGCCAAGGACTTGCCTAAATATAATCCTGCAAGGACTGCTAAATAATTAATCGCAAGGACTGCCTAAATAATAATACCGCAAGGACTGTACAATAATGATACCGCAAGGACTGCTTAAATTAATATACCGCGAAGACTGCCTAAATAATAAATACGCAAGAGATGCTAAATAATAATACCGCAACGGAATTGCGCTAAATAATAATACCGCAAGCGCATTGCCTAAATAATAAATACCGCAAGGATGTATTGTCAAAATTTAAAACCGGTTAAAAGCTTACTAATTCCACTGAAACTACACATGGTTGTTGCATTCACCGCTGTACGCTCTCATACTTTACTACGCTCTTATCCTCCTTCTGCCCGGCAAGTATTCGAATCAATATCGTCGTCCACATCAGTCAACTTGTTTCAACGATGACTTTTGAATTAATATATCATCTATCGGCTAAATATGGCTTTTCGCGTGTCGTGCTTGCAGACCGGATTTGCGATCACAGCTGATTTATATTATAATGAAAACAGCAGTCACAATGGGATGTTGTTGAAGCCTATGCGAACCCAACTATGATTTTTTGAAGGTAAAACACACTAAGCAATCATTTTTTACCATATGTATTACTTACCTTTAGGGTATTTTCTCAAAAGGTTGTGTTTTTTGTACTTCTTGAAGCAGATAGTGAAGTCCGAGTTAAAATCGGAATAAGACGCAATTCGATTTGGAAGCGCGTGCCTGAAGTCGTGTTCAGTGTCTGCCGTGTTTCGGTCCTCCGTAACGATGGCCCCGCGGTCTAGTGTGGTCTGCTGGTTTCGTCCCCGGTACATGCCGCCGCGTCGTGTGTTGTGGTCTGCTGTTTCGTCCTCCGTACATGCGCCCGGTCTGTGTGTCTGCCTGTTCGTCCATCCGTACATGCCGCCCCCCCGCGTCTGTGTGTGTCTTGCTGTTTCGTCCTCCGTACATGCGCCCGCGTCTGTGTGTGTCTGCCTGTTTCGTCTTTCCGTAATGCGCCGCGTCTGTGTGTGTGCTCTTGCTGTTTCGTCTCCGTCCATGCGGCCCGCGGCGTGATGGGTGCGGGCTTGTCCTGCTGTTCGTCGTCCTGCCGTTAGCATGCGCCCGCGTGTGGTGGTGTCTGTCTGCTGTTTCGTCAATCCGTACTGCGCGCCGCGTTCATGGTGTGTTATGCTGTTTCGTTCCTCCGTCCGTGCGCCGCGCGTCTGTGTGTGGTGTGTCTGCTGAGTTTCGTCCTCCTTAACATCGCCCGCCGTGCGGTGGGGGGGTTCGCGTCTGTGTGTGTGTTGTGTCTGCCTGGATCTCC
>NW_014577604.1:168230-175796 GCF_000485595.1 Priapulus caudatus
TGTGTGTGTGCGCGCGCGCGCGTGCGTGTGTGTGTGTGTGCGCGCGAACGTGTGCGGGTGGCTGCATGTATGCCCTGCATGCATGCACCTTTGCCCCTCACACATTGGTCTCACCTGCTCAAGCTCAGAAGGTGCCGTCGTGTTGTCGACAAATGGAGTGCAATCTTCGTTTAGTAGAAAAGGCTCGGCTATGATGGGACTGACAAACGCGCCGAATCCGTAGAAGAAGTGAAGGGCCTGCATGCGCGTAGATGATCCATTAAGTTTCAAAAACATACGTAAGAAATTCTTCGTTTGTTCTGCAGGGTTCTATAAGGGGGGGGCGAGGTGGGGGAGGAACGGATGAGGAAAGAAAAGAGGAAGATATATAATGATAATTAAAAAGGATGAGAGAGGGGACAGTGGAAAGAAAAGGCGACGAGAGAGTAGTGAGTATGAAGTGAGATTGAGAGACAGACGAGAGAGAATGCAGGATGAAGAAGATGGGAGGGAAAGGTAAGAGGAGAAGGAACGGGGGTACATATACAATATAATAATAATAAACATATAATACAAACTTCAGCACGAGACATCTGTTCCCTTGGTGACTAGGGGGGAGTGAAGATGGAGTGATGATGGAGAAGGGTGGCGGAGGGGAAGGAGAAAAGCAGAGAGTGAAAATGTTAAATTGACTACATTACGAATTCTCTATATGGTGTATAATTTGTGTTGTGCACTAAATGTATCCTCAAATTCTTACCTGATAAGATTGTTTTACAATTAGTTAAAATTTCAAAAAAACTGGGCGATTTGTTATATTGATCACGACATTAAATGCTTGCTAAGGGTTATGTATGAGTCACGAGCGTTTGCTCACATCGAACGGAATAGCAAAATAAGAAGTATAATGCAGCAATTTAACCATAACAAATAAACAGAATCACTTACAATTTGTGAAAAAGTATAATTTTTTCTACTCTTACTATTTACAGTGACGTATAATCACATTAAGGATACAGTCATGGTTACGGACAGTGAAGCAATCAGTCTATCTCGTGAAGGTACATACACCTCTCTTTACATCAAATAATATATAATATAATATTTAATAAGTTTTAATAACACGCACCTGTAGAAACGGCGACACCTCGGATGCGTAGATGCGGATTAGCGACACGTTCAGTACGGTATCGATGATCCCCATGTTTACTCCCATCACAGCCAACGTGATGCCAAGCATACCTGAGCAATGCGAAAATATCTGTAAACAACTCGCCGTGGATATACCTGCGACGTATGCGCGCAAACCTCCGCTAGCAGTCTCATATCACTTGTGTAGGTGGGTGTACTTAATGTGTAACTGCGAGGAAAACAGCGAAATACAGTAATTGGAAGCGAGAGCGTGGGATGATGGCAGTACTGTTAATAGACCATTATGTGAAGGGAAGGTTAAACAGATTGTGCGTGTGCGTGTGCGTGTGCGTGTGCGTGTGCGTGTGCGTGTGCGTGTGCGTGTGCGTGTGCGTGTGCGTATGCGTGTGTGCGTGCGTGCGCGCGTGCGTGTGGGTGTGTGTGTGCGTGCGCGCGTGTGTGTGTGAAATGAAATATGGCCTCTGCCGACGCCATTACGCATGACGAACCAACCTACCCAAAAGCATGCGTTTAGATAGGCAGCCTCCGTCTGGTTCATGTCGGCAATGCTCTTAATCCCGTAAGAATAGATATAGCCGCCGAAGGCTGCCTAGAAACAACACAAGAAAACATCAATTGCAAAGGTACCGCTGGTATCGAGGGTCTATATACGGTCTACGGTATATCAGTCTGTACGAGGGATTAGTTAGCTACTATTAAAATAATCATCTTTCAAATAAATCGAGAAATGAATAGATGTAGACGGATTCAGTGTCACCTGTCACCGTACATATTCCTGATGACTTCAGCATTAAATTACTACGCGTTTGTTCTGTTCTGGGCTATAAAACAGTAAACGAACAGCAAAAGTTTGCGCCCTGCATTCGTAATATATTTACTGCTACAAATAAACTCCACCAGCACTCATTATTGTATCAAGTTGTACGTTTATATTAAAACAATTATTTTTTAAACAAAATTGAACTGTTAGACAGTTCATGATATTACGTGGCCCCTAAAACCATGGGACCCCTAAACCGCGAGGCCCTTAAACCGCGGGGCCCGTAGCAAATGCTACTTTTGCTACTACTGTTAATCCGGAAATGTACATACCTGCATTCCGTCATAGAGAAACAGCATCAGTGCAGCGAGCGCCGTGATGGCTATGACGTGCCCAGATTTCTTCATGCAGCAGCTTTCCCACAGACGTATTGTCGGTCCCTCAGCCAACACTGGTTTCTTCCCCTTCGGTTTCTCTTCTTCTACAGCTGCGCTCGTAAAGGGGATCATGACGTCACTACGTATACTCACACTGACATGTTGTTGGGGGGGGGGGGAAACGAAGGGAACATTTCGGGGATGGACAACGTGTACGCTCTGGTAAACATGTCCATTTACCCAATAGACGGATGAAGTTGTACATGGACACAGAAGAGGACGTTATTATAAGGGGCGTAAAAAATTTGGGGGAAATTAAATAGCTAGGCAGTGTGTGACAGAGCGATAATTATGAACAGGGTTATAGTTATAACCAAGAGCTAGTAACACCAAAATCCAAAAAATCTGGACAATTTGATATATTGATCACGAGATTAAATGCTTGCTATGGGCTATGTATGAGTCACGAGTGTTTGTTCACATCGAACAGAATAGCAAAATAGGAAGTATAATGCAGCAATTTAACCATAAAAAATGTACAGAATCACTTACATTTTGTGAAAGTGTGGAAATGTTTTTTACGTTTACTATTTACGGGGCCGTAATCACTTTAAAGCGAGGCAAGAGAACGGTGAAAGTTAGCAAAATGACAGCCAATACTTTGTCAAGATGTTTTCAAGATGGCGACGGCGGCAAGAGAGAGAGAGCGAGAGAGAGAGATAGAGAGAGAGAGGAGAGAGAGAGAGAGAGAGAGAGAGAGAGAGAGAGAGAGAGAGAGAGAGAGAGAGAGAGAGAGAGAGAAGAGAGAGAGAGAGAGAGAGAGAGAGAGAGACGAGGAGGAGAGAGAGAGGAAAGAGACAGAGAGAGACACACAGGGAGAAGGGGAGAGTGAGTGAGAGAGAGGAAGAGAGTGGGAGAGAGAGAGGAACAGAGACAGGAACAGAGACAGGGAGGGAAGGAACAGCGGCAAGGCAAGACAGGGACAGGGAGAGGAACAGGGACACCGTGCAGAGGGACAGGCGAAACGAGGAGCATGGGGACCAGGGACAGCGGGACCGGGACCGGACGGACAGGAGATAGGTGGCAGAGACAGAGACAAGAGACTCTCTTACTGTTACTAGTGCTCGCGCTTTCTGTTTAACCTTCCCTTCACATAATGGTCTATTAACAGTACTGCCATCATCCCACGCTCTCGCTTCAATTACTGTATTTCGCTTGTTTTCCTCGCAGTTACCAGTACACCACCTACACAAGTGATATGAGACTGCTCGAGCGGCGAGGTTTGCGCCGCATACGTCGAGGTATATCCACGGCGAGTTGTTTACAGATATTTTCGCATGGCCTTCAGGTATTGCTTGCGGCATCACGTTGGCTGTGATTCGGAGTAAACATGGCGGATCATCGATACCGTACTGAACGTGTCGCTAATCCGCATCACGCATCCGAGGTGTCGGCCGTTTCTTTACAGGTGGTGTTATTAAAACTATTTAAATATTATATTATTAATTATTTTGATTGTAAAGAGAGCGTGTATGTACCTTCACGAGATAGACTGACATTGCTTTCACTGTCCGTACCATGACTGTATCCTTAATGTGATTATACGTCACTGTAAATAGTAAGAGCTAGTAAAAAAATTATACTTTTTCACAAATTGTAAGTGATTCGCTTTATTTGTTATGTGCTTAAATTGCTGCATTATACTTCTTATTATTTTGCTATCCGTTCGATGTGAGCAACGCTCGTGACTCATACATAACCCTTAGCAAGCATTTAATTCCGTATCAACTTATAACAATCGCCCCATGTTTTTTTGAAAATTTTAACTACATTGTAAACATCTGTATCGGTAGAATTTGAGGATACATTTATGCACAACACAAATTATCACCATATAGAGAATTCGTAATGTAGTCAATTTACATTTTTCACTCTCTGCTTTTCTCCTTCCCCTCCGCCACCCTTCCCATCAATCACTCCAGCTTCACTCCCCCTAGTCCAAAGAACAGATGTCTCCTGCCCTGAAGTTTGTATTATATGTTATTAGTATTATATTGTATATGTACCCCCGTTCCTTCTCCTCTTACCTTTCCCTCCCGATCTTCATTGCATCCTGCATTTCTCTCTTCGTCCTTGTCTCTCAAATCTCACTTCATACTCACTACTCTCTCGTCGCCTTATATTTCCCACTGTCCCTCTCTTCATCCTTTTAATTATCATTATATATCTTTCCTCTTTCTTTCCTCATCCGTTCCTCCCCCACCTTCGCCCCCCCCTTATTAGAACCTTGCCCAGAACAACGAGAATTTCTTAACGTATGTTTTTGAAACTTAATGGATCGCTACGCGCATGCAGGGCCCTTTCACTTCTTCTACGGATTCGGCGCGTTTGTCAGCTCCCATTCATAGCCGAGCCTTTTTCTACTAAACGAAGATTGCACTCCATTTTCGACAACACGACGGCACCTTCTGAGCGTGAGCAGGTGAGACAATGTGTGAGGGGCAAAGGTGCATGCATGCAGGGCATACATGCAGCACCCGCACACGTTTCGCGCGCTACCACACACACACATGCACCGCGCGCGCTGCACACAACGCACACGCACACACACACCACACACACTCACACACACACACACAACACACACACACAAAACACGACATCACACACACACACACACAACCACACACACACGGCACACGCATCCGCACCACACACACACACACGCACACACACACACACACCGAGCCCGCCCGTGGGCATAAAACCCTTGCTGCACGCACACGCGACCAGTACTTGCCCTCTTAAAAGCACCCAGGCACGCTCGCTGAATTCGAAAAGAATGCGCTCCCTACGGTCGATAAGTCACATCATTATGAAACTAGATTGACGGCGTGTTGCAAATCACGGCGCGTATCGGTCGATTGCATGACGTCATCTGGTTGCGGAACTCCGAATACCGCTGAAATTTTCCGTGTCGACCTTAAGAAAAATGCACAGAGTTTTGGCAAATCTCATGATTGGGTAAAAAGTTCATGTCCGTTTGTGAGTTGTCATTCCATTACAGGACCCTCATATTATGCGGACATTAGTAGTAAACTACAAGAGTTATAAATGCGTAATTAGTAATTAGTAATTTAGTAAACTACAACGAGTTAATTATGCGTACATTAGTAATTAGTAATTAGCTAACTACAAGAGTATTATTGGGTAATTAGTAATTATGTAATTAGTAAACTACAAGAGAAGTGGAATGAACTGGAAATGGCTTAAAGAATATCCAAAATATGTTGTCTTGCACTTTAGAATAAAAGTACATTGTTGTACACATCCTGTTGAATGTAGTAAAATGAGTCTAAATTCATTCCCGTTACGCAATGTACACCTTACCATGGGACTTGCCCAAAGTGTCGTCTGTGGTCGTCTTCGATCGTAATGTAATAATATTTCCCCTACGCGGCGGTTGGCGACGGATATGCAGCATGGTAAAGAATGGATCACTGGCGCGCGACACACTGTGAGGCGGCCCGCGACGAGACGAGAGTCGAAAATGCGCTCTGTGCGATCATGGCAGCTTGGCAGGTATAGGCTATTAGATACCTCCAGAGCGTACTAGCTTATGAGAGCGTAACAGCGGTGAAATGCAACCAACCATGTTGTAGTTCAGAGGAATTAGTAAACTTTACCCGTTTATTTTGACAGTTCTTTGCGGTGACTATGTATTCAGCCACCGTCGCAGCTAGCTGCCAACTCGAAGTCGATTTTCGTCAAAAACATTAGAATTTTACCGTTTAATATCTCAGGCGTACAGCTCCGGACATCGTATGGACAAGCGGTTGTTTATATATTATCAAAGTACGTGACTTGCTAAATAATAATACGCAAGGACTTGCCTAAATAATAATACGCAGGACTGCATAAATTAATAAATACCGCAAGGGCTGCTAAATGATAATACCCGCAAGACTGCTAAATAATAATACGCCAAGGACTTGCCTAAATATAATCCTGCAAGGACTGCTAAATAATTAATCGCAAGGACTGCCTAAATAATAATACCGCAAGGACTGTACAATAATGATACCGCAAGGACTGCTTAAATTAATATACCGCGAAGACTGCCTAAATAATAAATACGCAAGAGATGCTAAATAATAATACCGCAACGGAATTGCGCTAAATAATAATACCGCAAGCGCATTGCCTAAATAATAAATACCGCAAGGATGTATTGTCAAAATTTAAAACCGGTTAAAAGCTTACTAATTCCACTGAAACTACACATGGTTGTTGCATTCACCGCTGTACGCTCTCATACTTTACTACGCTCTTATCCTCCTTCTGCCCGGCAAGTATTCGAATCAATATCGTCGTCCACATCAGTCAACTTGTTTCAACGATGACTTTTGAATTAATATATCATCTATCGGCTAAATATGGCTTTTCGCGTGTCGTGCTTGCAGACCGGATTTGCGATCACAGCTGATTTATATTATAATGAAAACAGCAGTCACAATGGGATGTTGTTGAAGCCTATGCGAACCCAACTATGATTTTTTGAAGGTAAAACACACTAAGCAATCATTTTTTACCATATGTATTACTTACCTTTAGGGTATTTTCTCAAAAGGTTGTGTTTTTTGTACTTCTTGAAGCAGATAGTGAAGTCCGAGTTAAAATCGGAATAAGACGCAATTCGATTTGGAAGCGCGTGCCTGAAGTCGTGTTCAGTGTCTGCCGTGTTTCGGTCCTCCGTAACGATGGCCCCGCGGTCTAGTGTGGTCTGCTGGTTTCGTCCCCGGTACATGCCGCCGCGTCGTGTGTTGTGGTCTGCTGTTTCGTCCTCCGTACATGCGCCCGGTCTGTGTGTCTGCCTGTTCGTCCATCCGTACATGCCGCCCCCCCGCGTCTGTGTGTGTCTTGCTGTTTCGTCCTCCGTACATGCGCCCGCGTCTGTGTGTGTCTGCCTGTTTCGTCTTTCCGTAATGCGCCGCGTCTGTGTGTGTGCTCTTGCTGTTTCGTCTCCGTCCATGCGGCCCGCGGCGTGATGGGTGCGGGCTTGTCCTGCTGTTCGTCGTCCTGCCGTTAGCATGCGCCCGCGTGTGGTGGTGTCTGTCTGCTGTTTCGTCAATCCGTACTGCGCGCCGCGTTCATGGTGTGTTATGCTGTTTCGTTCCTCCGTCCGTGCGCCGCGCGTCTGTGTGTGGTGTGTCTGCTGAGTTTCGTCCTCCTTAACATCGCCCGCCGTGCGGTGGGGGGGTTCGCGTCTGTGTGTGTGTTGTGTCTGCCTGGATCTCC
>NW_014577604.1:183895-186343 GCF_000485595.1 Priapulus caudatus
ATATATCTATATACTATATATATATATATATATATATATATATACGCGCGCGCACGCATGCGTGTGTGTATCGACCTGGCTCAACGGGCAACTGGAAAATCTATTAATTAAGGATGATTGTCTAGTCGGCGCATTATGGCGGCTATTTACTATATCAATCACACCGACGTTTACCAAAATCACGGTCAGATATTCGCGGATTTTCTGCCGAATTATCACAGAGTGCAGAGCCGTAGGCTGATCAGCAAATTGCTAGGGGGCAAAATGTCATGACTCAACTGTGTAATGATGAACGACGGGCGCAGCTCTTGATCGACGTCCATAGTGTGGTAGGGGTGGGTCTGAGACAAGGCTTTCACGGATAAGTGACCAAAAAAATCACGTTAAAATTATTTACGATTATTTAGCACAGCTAATATTCTTTTAATTTTACTCCAAAATGACGATGACGATGACATACTCTGCATACTGTATGTTGTCCAATTGGCGAATTGAACCAATTTCGCAATTCGGCAACAGAGAGTTGGTAAAGATAGAACATGTTCTAATCTCCCAACTAGTTGCTATTAACCAGTTGCTCTCGCAACTGTTACGTTTACACTGCCGATTGTCGGTTGTATATAATTGCGAAATTGGTCCAATTCGCCAATTTGACAGCATAAAGTCGGTAGTGTAAACCCAGCGCAAATGTAGTTTATCACCATTCCCTGCAGGTCAACATGCATGTATTTCGACGTTACCACACGCACAAAACCAAGGTCAACACGCATTTATTTCGACGTCATCTCATAATATGTAACTCAAGGTCAACACAAACGCAGCTGAAGGTCAACACGCGTGTACCTCGAGTTCAACACGTTTGCACGCTGCGTCGCGAACAAGCCAAGTGACGTCACCCTGCATCGCAATGTCGTCACTGTTGCATGTCCGGGGTTCCTCTCTATCTACAGCCAGCCGCAGTTCTGCAGCCAGCCAGCTCTATACACATGCGTCTATAGCAACTAGTGTGTAAGCTAGCGACGTCCGGCGACATCGATCGTAACTTAGCTGAGAAGCCATCCATCTCTCTCAGTCTCTCTCTCTCTCTCTCTCTCTCTCTCTCGCTCTCTCTCTCTCTCTCATGATGTCGCCCCCTCGCGCCCTCTTCCCCTGCCTTCATGCCCTTCTGCCTCTCTCCGCCTAAATGTGTTTATAGCGGCGGCTCGTGACGTAGAAGCTGGATGCATTATCGCGATGAGAACGCCTACACTGACGTAGCGCGAGAAGTTGCTAAGCATTTAGAAAAAAGGAAGAAAGAAGTGCGATGATGAGACGAGACTGCATCTTGGTGACTTAGAATTAAGCAGGAAAAAGTAATATTTAAGGGGAAGGAAGAGTGGAGATAGGAGGCGGAAAAGGGGGATAGTAGGGGGGGGGAGCAGATTGCGATGTATATAGAGAGAGATAGCGCAGGAGAGAGACGAAGAGGAAGGGAGAGAGAGAGAGAGAGAGAGAGAGAGAGTCAGAGAAATGACGGGAGCGAGGAAGAGGGAGAGAGAATAAGAACGAGAGAGGGATATAGGGAGGATGAGTGAGAGAGAAATAGGAAAAGACGGGGTGAGAAAAGAGACGCGAGGAAGATGAGAGGAGGTATGATGATAAAGCTCATGCGAGAAAGAAGGTTATAAAGGGGTAGTGGGAAGAGAGATACAGCAACAGGGAGTGAGGGATGGGTGGAGAGAGAAAGGGATAATGTAGTAAGAGACAGGAGGAGGCAGATTAACGCTGGTCAGGCGGTACATACAACGTTCCAGGTGTTTGACACGAAAGCGTTAACATCGCTATTACAGCGCTGCGCTCTTTCGTGAGCTCACTTAAGCTCAATGGCACGCGCGCACACACAGACACACACACACTCGAATTGCGTCTTATTGATTTTACTGGATTCACTATTGCTTCAAAAGGTACAAAAACACAACCTTTTGAGAAAATACCTAAAGGTAAGTAATAATATGGTAAAAAATGATTGCTTAGTGTGTTTTACTTCAAACAAATATAGTTGGGTTCGCATAGGCTTCAACAACATTCATTGTGACTCTGTTTTCATTAAATATAAATCACTGTGATCGCAAATCCGGTCTGCAAGCACGACAGCGAAAAGCCAATTTACCGATAATATATATTAATCAAAAGTCATCGTTGAAACAAGTTGATATGTGGACGACGATAATTGATTCGAATACTTGCCGGGCAGAAGGGAGGTATCAAGAGCGTAGTAAGTATGAGAGCGTACAGCGGTGAAATGCAACAACCATGTTGTAGTTTCAGTGGAATTAGTAAGTTTTACCGGTTTTATTTTGACAATCCTTGCGGTATTATTATTTAGCAGTCCTTGCGGTATTATTATTTAGCAGTCCTTGCGGTATTATTATTTAGCAGTCCTTGCGGTATTATTATTTAGCAGTCCTT
>NW_014577604.1:186353-187773 GCF_000485595.1 Priapulus caudatus
CATCATCATCATCATCATCATCATCATCATCATCATCATCATCATCATTATCATCATCATCATCATCATCATCATCATCATCATTATCATCATCATCATCATCATTATCATCATCATCATCATCATCATCATCATCATCATTATCATCATCATCATCATCATTATCATCATCATCATCATCATCATCATCATCATCATTATCATCATCATCATCATTATCATCATCATCATCATCATCATCATCATCATCATCATTATCATCATCATCATCACCATCACCATAACCATTAACTATAATTTTAGCCATAGCCATCACAATACCTTTAACCATATCCATAACCATAATCGTAACCGCAGCCCTATCCATAATCCTAATCATAACCCTAACCTTATCCGTAATCGTAATCCTAACTCCAACCCAAATCCTAACTCCAACCCTAATCCTAGCTCTATTCATAACCCTAACCCAAACTATAATAACCGTAAACATAAAGCAAACCCTAACCCTAACCCTAACCCTATCCCTAACCCTAACCCTAACCCTAACCCTATCCCTAACCCTAACCCTAACCCTTAGCTTGACCCTATTCGCACCCGTTTGAGCAATCTATCGCCCATGCGGAAGCACCGTAGTAGACAGATAATTGAATAGATTATCTGGATAGATAGTAGACAGATAATTGAATAGGCTCACGAACGCGGCTAATGATCACATTACTCACCGCAAGCTTATACCCTAAGTACAGTAACTACCTACAGTACAGTACTGCAAATTTGATACCACATTAAAGTAGTCGGGGCAAGGTGCGCGTCAAATTTTTGCAGTGTGTACCCGCTATCTCGCTCGAATACGTGCTGGCCCGCTCCAATTTGGCACCGCAAATGAAGACGGCAGGGCCAAGCCCGGGATAATTTGGCCCGGACCAAGTTATCCCGGTCCAAGCTGTGTCTGTACGCAATCCGGTACCTAGAGCGCGCTACCAAATTTCGCAATGCGCATGCGCATAGCCTTATTTAGGTCACATAAAAGTACAGTATCTGTCCGCGGGGTGACGTAGCGAGCTGAACTGAGCATGCACAGTCAACCCGTGACTCATTTGATGTAGGATCAAATTTTGTGTCTGTACGCTACGATTTGGTGCGCGCTTGGCGCGCGACAGGCCCGTACCAGCTTGATGTGGGATCAAATTTTGCAGTCTGTATGGGGTATTACACATACAAATATTGCAAATACTCCGATATATATATATATATATAGATATAGATAAAAGCTATAGATATAGATATAGAATAGGATATAGATATATAGTATATATACTAGATTATAGATAAGCTTTATAGCTATAGATATAGATATAAGATCATAGCACGTATAGATATACGCATATAGAATATAGAGTATAGATAAGATATAAATATA
>NW_014577604.1:188222-191722 GCF_000485595.1 Priapulus caudatus
TGAACAAAACGCGAGATTTCGCCAGCCAGCCAGACCATTAAATCCATTAAAAAACCGACTTGTTACGCCTAGCGTTAGATATTGAAACAAGCCAATAAATGTGCAATAGAGAGCGCCCGTTTAATCATGTCCCCGTGGAAAATATCTGCTCCTTCTCCTTGGCGGAGAAATTAGTATGAAGAAAATTGTTGGCTGCTAGTGTAGGCGGATTGGATCGTCGACAACTGTTAATGCAATGTCGGCAACGATAGACCTGGCGGTATACTACTGTAAGCTGCTTAGAGAGCTATCAGTTCTAGAGCTTACAATAGAGACCGCACCGCGTACAAAAATCATCTCGTTCGTCCGAGCGAGCAACTTAAAACGATTAACTTATCCGCATTCGCCTGTTCAGTTCCTAATCATTCCTCGTCTGATTACCATCCTCTATAATGGTATTACGGTTTCCCCTAACCCACTCCTTATCCTCACATCCACCCTTTTTTCCCGATACCTGATCCGGGCCAGTCTCCATAATTACAAACCCCGTCTCGCGCGAACAACCGTACGAGGTGATACCAATGTTAAGCGGTCACTGTCTCTTCTCTCTCTCTCTCTCTCTCTCATCTCTCTCTCAGGCTCGGCGCGGCATCTCACTCTCGCCTCTCTTCTCTCTCTACTCTCTCTCTCATCTCTCGGCTCTCCCTCTCTCTCTCGCATCGCGCCGCTTCTCTCTCCTTCTCTCTCTCTCTCTCTCTTCTCTCGCTCTCTCTCTCTCTTCTCGCGCGCGCGTCTCTCTCTCTATCTCTCGCAGATCTCTCTCTCGCTCTCGTTCTCTCCCTCTCTCTGCTCTCGGTATTGAATAGCGCTCAATAAACTGATAACAGCTTTCAACGACGTGATTGCGTCTCGATGTCGCGATGATGGAGGGCGTAGAGCTGTGCAATGTGACTTTGATTGCTCGTCTAGTACACATCAGCAGCGCCCCTCCCACACACACACTCTATCCCTCACCACCATCACACCACACAGCGCACACACACACACACACACACACACACACACACCACCCCACCCACCACACACACACACACACACACACACACACACACACACGCACGCACGCACGCACGCACGCACGCCCGCACGCACGCACGCTCCCACGTACACTCAGAAATTTCACAAAAGCGCGCGCGTTGTAGCAACGAGCTGGCGAGTCATGTTACCAAGGCAACGGTGGCAAACGCGCTCTGTGAGATGACGGCGGCGACTCCGATACGAGGCAGGTAGTCGTCGTCGCGTCCTAGACGCGCGGTTGTGTCTGCCTGACACACGATCGATCTCTATATCGCACCTCGACAAATGCTCGTGCGTAAAATACAGCTTCGCCGCCCTCTTCTGCTGCCCGCCGTACGAGGGAGCGAGCCAGCAGATAGCAGCATCTGCAACAAGCGCTCGTAAAAGCAACGCGTGCGACGTTAGCGAGGAATAGTTACTAGCTGATAGCCGTTCTTGAGGAGATCACAGGGTCAGGGAAGTAGTGATTGTATATGTATGGATAGAGCAGTGGGAAATGCGTGCATGGCGATCATAGTATTAGAACACTTGTGATTGTGGGCAAGAATATAGGATTAGACCAGTAGTGAATGTGAGAAGATCGCAAGGTTAGATCAGTGGTCATTGTGTAGGGATTCTATTTAGTTATATCAGTGGGGAATATGTAGAGATTGTATAGAATTAGATAAGGAATAAATAATATGTCGAGATTAAAGGTTTAGGTCGGTGGTGATTGCGTGGTAATTATACGATTGAATCAGTGTTGCACCTTAATTTGTAGCCAAGAAAATACTAGTTCATACACACGCACGCACGCACGCACGATGTACACACGCACCCAAACACGCGGCCGCGCGCGCGAACAGCCCCCCCCCCCTACAGGCACACACTCACTCAAACACATACACACACATAAACAAACAAAAAACAAAAACCACGTAAACAATAAATAGTAAACAATAAAAATAATACAAATAAACATAAAAATAATAAATAATAAAATATAAAAACACATAAACAAAACTCGTGTAGCAAGCAAGCGGTAGCAGATTCCCATAAAAAAAACAGTCACAGGCGCGTTCGCGGAAGGCTGAGGTTATCACACACACACACACACACACACACACACACACACACACACACACACACACACACACACACACACACACACACACACACACGATAGAGTAGTTCAGTGTAAGTGTGCGGTTATTGCCGTGTTCGTTTAGAATTGTGTACGTGTATCCGTGGTATAAGTGATACATGATGAGTGTAATTCATTTCGGGAAAAGGAGAAGTATGTGATCTTACCCGTGTAGATTGCTTCTCTAGTGTATGTGTGCGTGGTATGCGTGTCGTGTAAGTGTTTTCGTACGTATGTGTGCGTGTATGCGTGTCGCTCGTCAGTAAGGTGTGGTGTATGCGTGTTCGTTGTAGTGTGTGCGTGTATGCGTGTTCGTGTAATGCTGTACGCGTAGTATTGCACTGCGGTGTATTATTTCATGTTTGTATGTTCCGTCGTGTATCCGATGTATCGTGTATTGTGTGTCGTGTATCGTGTGCGTGTATCGTTGTGCGTGTATGTGTGCGACTGATTAGTTGTGCGTTGTAATGTGACATGCGTGTACCATGCGTGTATCACGGATGTATAGTCGTGGCGTAGTCATACGGAGATGGATTCACAGGTGAGTACAGAAACATGTGCGTGTTATGCGTGTTCTGTGTGTTGCGTGTAGCGTGTCGTGTATCTGTTCGCAGTATGTGTCGATGTATGCGCTGTTCGTGTATCTGTGCGTGTATGCGTGGTTGCTGTATGTTGGTGCGTGTATGTGTCGTGTATGCGTGTTCGTGTATGTGTGCGTGTATGCGTGTATTAGTTTCGTCGTCACGTGATGCGTGGTGCTCCGCTGTCTGTCGGCAATTCGCCTTCATTTAACTTCGCGGCGAGATGAAAAGCTGCTGTAAATCATGGCGACTATAATTCCTACATTAGAGATAACGTAGGTTGTTGTAAGCCGGAAGGCAAGGGCGACCACCATGTACAATTCTCGAATTCCACACAGGGCAATCTCGGTGGAGTACTGTACGCAGAGTCGAACAAGCTTGTGGAATCGACGGTGTGTGTGCACAGTCGCTGGCGTGCGTGGCGTGCGTGCGTGCGTGCGCGTGTGTGTTTGTGTGTGTGTGTCGTGTGTGGTGTGTGTGATGTTTGTTGTGCGCGCGGCCGACGCGCGCGCTGTGTTGTGTGTGTGTGTGTGTGTGTGTGTGTGTCGTCGTGATTGTGTTGAGCGTGTGTGTGTG
The DNA here is from genome assembly GCF_000485595.1 of Priapulus caudatus. Taxonomy (NCBI): domain Eukaryota; kingdom Metazoa; phylum Priapulida; class Priapulimorpha; order Priapulimorphida; family Priapulidae; genus Priapulus; species Priapulus caudatus. The sequence goes on from NW_014577604.1 coordinate 191,559, forward strand.
TGTGTGAGCGTGTGGTGTGTGGGTGTGTGTGTGATGTGTGTGAGTGTGTGTGTGTGTGTTGGTGTGTGTGTGTGGTGTGTTGAGCCGGTCGTGTGGTGTGTGTCAGCGTGTGTGGTTGGTGTGATGTGTGCTGAGGTGTGTCGTGTGTGTGTTGTGCTGTGTGT
>NW_014577604.1:191747-197639 GCF_000485595.1 Priapulus caudatus
ACACTGCTAGCACGCGCGCGCGCACACGCACACGCACACGCACACGCATAGGTACACCGTACAACGTACACGCACACGGCACACGCACCACACACCACGCACACACACGCCGGCACGCACGCACGCACGCACGCGCCACACCACCCACACACACACACCCACACAACGCGCGCGCCACAAAGAGCCAGTTGGACCGAATCCTTCTCATAAGCAAACACTTAATCTCAGAATATATTCAGCTGCTCACTCCGCCTGCTGTCGATGTCCGAATTTAATGCCATCAATATGACTATTGCCACTTACACCTCCGATCTTATCCATTCAAAATCTATAATACAACCTCTCCCACTACGCAATGCGTGCAACAGCCAGTGTATCTACCAACTTCGCTAAGCACTCATCTCTATACTACCGGTCATCCAATATTTGACCAGACTTAGGTATACTGCTGCTGCTGCTAACTGCTGCCCTACTGCTGCTGCTGCTTGCTGCTCTGCTCTGCTACTGCTGCTGCTGCTATGCTGCTGCTGCTGCTGCCTACTCTGCTGCTGCTGCTACTGCTGCTGCTGCTACTGCTGCTACTGCTGCCTGCTGACTACTGCTGCTGCTGCTGCTGTTTTGCTGCTGCTGCTGCTGCCTTGCTACTGCTGCTGCTGCTGCTGCTGCTGCTGCTGCTGCCTGCTACTGCTGCGTGAGTAGGCTGTGCATGATGGTGATAGATGAGTATGTGTGGAACAAACGCGTATGACTTATCGGACAACATGACATTCGGTCAGAATACAGTATACTGTCGGGCAGAACACACAGGCCGTGTACACAGGGGTAGGTGACGCAGCGTATATAATGTACGAGGGCAGGTAGTTTACACGTTAACAGGTAGCATACCTGAGATAGGTATGTGCTGGCCGACAGATATACAGGTGTGTGTCGTGGGAAGTAATACATTGCTATGCCGGCTGCGATTTTTTCCTACACGTATATCCATTGGGCTCCTTCTGATTGGCGCTTTAATTGACCAACAACCATAGATTAGTGTTTTCTGGGATACCATCAGAATAGTATATAAGACCGATTCGGTTATAGTTAGTATTAGGGTGGGAGGGTTAGGCGCTTTTGGGGTAGGTGTTAGGCGTTAGCGGTTGGCTTAGGCTTTACGATTTTTGCATCATTCCTTGCTATACGGAGAAAACTCTGATGCGCGACAGTGATCATGCGCTAAAAAATATGAACAAAAAATCGGCTTGCCGGGGCTAGGTAATACATGTGTATGCCGTAGGTAGCGAATACAGAGTGTGTTTTTTACTACAGAGAGCGAAGTGGCTGCGTGATGAGCTAGCCGCATATAATCACCCGGCAGAAGGGGGGGGGGGTCTGTGAGATAACAATGCTGTTTGCGCACACCCGTATATATCATAATTTACCGGGATTCTATCATTCTACTGCCCGCTTTTAGCAAATAGTCGCTAATCAATAAAACCATGGCTTCTGTCATCTAATGTAATATTGAAATATGATGTACAACAACACTGACACAGATAGGCCGCTGTGCGGTATCTCTCGGCTTGTGCTCGTTTTGTAGGTCCTCCGTGCTCATCTTTTTCCCACTTTCTTGTATCATCCCTCCCTCTAGCTCTTATTCCCTCGTTCTCTTTCCTCTTACTTTCCTCTTACTGCCTCTCTATCTCACCCTTGTTGTACACGCTCTCTTTCCCTTTCCTCTCTCCTCACACTATCTCTCTGTCTGTCTTTTTGTGACTTTTCTCTCGAAATGTATTTCGTTGTTTCCCCCTCTCTGTTTGTCTTCCCTGTGTGTCTATATCTCTCACATACTGTCTTACACGCTCTCGCTCCCTCGCTGCGATTCTCTCCCTCCTCTGCCCACACACACACACCCACACACGCGCGCGCGCGCACACACACACACATACACACACACACACCCACACACACACACACACACGCACGCACACACACACACACAGTAACACTCAATCGATACCCTGCATGTGTTGGGTAGCTGCTGCTGCTGCTGCTGCGGTGATGGCGGTGATGGCGGTGATGGCGGTGTTTACACCGTTACCGTGTCCGCCACGCTCAATGAATCGCTCATAAGACCGAAAACATAATCGCACATCCATTAGTCATTGTCGCCACTACCGCCTCCCCCGTTTGCGTTGTCAATGCGTTAATAGATGTTAGGCGGGTGCTTGTGTAGGCCTAGTAACGGGGACATATAGCAGGATAGAATACGCTGACGTTCATAGCGCATACAGCGAGATTCACCGGCATAGAGGCAAGGTGGTGAAAGGGAGATTACATAGATTTACCATCAGGCGTGAATAATAATAGATCTATATGGATTCTATATCTAATCTATATCTATATTATATCTTATATCTATATCATAATATCTAATCTATATCTATTCTATATCTATATCTATTATCTATTAGCTATAGCTTATCTATATTATATATATAATATTATCTAGATCTATATCTTATCTTATATCTATAGCTTTATCTATATCTATATATAATATATATATATCGGAGTGTATTATTTGCAATATTTGTATGTGTAATTACCCCATAGCAGACCTGCAAATTTGATCCCAATCAAGCTGGTACGGCCTGTCGCGCCCAAGGCGCGCCACAAATGCGTCATTAGCGTACAGAACACAAAATTTTCGATCCTACATCAAATGAGTCTCGGGTTGGCACTGTGCATGCTCAGTTCAGCATCGTACGTTCACCCCGCGGACAGATACTGTAACTTTTATTTACCTAAATAAGGTATGCGCATGCGCATTGGAAATTTGGTAGCGCGCTTAGCCGTACCGGATGGCGTACAGAACACAGCTTGGAACCGGCGATAAAGCTTGGTCCGGGCCAAATATATCCGGGCTTGGCCTGCCGTTCTTCCATTGCTAGGCGCCAATTGGAGCGGGCCAGCAGTATCGAGCGAGATAGCGGGTACACACTGCAAAAATTTGACGCTGCACCTTGCCCCGACTACTTGTAATGTGGTATTCAAATTTTGCAGTTGTGAGTACTGCTATGTAGTAGTTTACTGTACTTTAGGGTATCAAGCTTGCGGTGAGTAATGTGTTCTATAGCGCTGTTCGTAGGCCTATTCAATTATCGTTCTTTACTATCTGATCAGATATATCATTTCAATATTATCTCTACTAACGGGGCTTCCGTGCATGCGCGTATAGATTGCTCGAAACGGTGTTTCAATAGGGTTCAAGCTAAGGGTTAGTTTTATGGTGTTAGGCGATTAGGGTTAGGTTTAGTGTAGGGTTTCTTATTTTACGGTATTATAGCTTTGGGTTTAGGGTTCATGAATAATAGCTTAGATAGGGTTGAGGTTAGCATTTGGTGTTGAGTTAGGATTACGATTACGGATAAGGTTAGGGTTGATGATTAGATTATGCGATAGGCTGCGGTTACGATTATGCGTTATAGGATTGTGTTAAAAGTATTGTGTATGGCTATGGCTAAAATTATAGTTAATGTTATGGTGATGGTATGAGATGATGAGAATGCAATGATGATGATGATGATGATGATGATTGCATTGATGATAATGATGATGATGAGTGTAATATGAATGATGATGAATGCATGATTGATGATGATTGATGATGATGAATGATCGGTGATGTGATGATATGTTTAGAGTGTGTGTTAGAATTGAAATTATATCGTCCTCTTATCCTTAACCCTAACTTCAACCCCATTATAAAACTGATGAACGTCATTAAACGTCAACCTTGGTGCCCTGTCTGTAGCATGTATCAGGAGTGTGTGTGGGTGTTCCTAGCTCTAGAACTATAGCCCTTCGCTCCGCCACAGGAAGCACAGCCTGCGGCCAGACAGAGCGAAAGCCGGCCTATATTCTAAGCTATCCTCTCTATGCGTTCGTCCCAGCCGTGCCCAGAGCGAGAGGGCTATAGTTCTAGAGCACTCCTCTCTTATGCTCGTTCCAGCCTGTGGCAGAAAGCAGCTTTAGTTTCTAGAGCTATGGCTCCTCTCTATGCTTCGTCCCAGCCTGCTGCAGAGGCGAAGGGCTATAGTTCTAGAGTACCCTCTCTATTGCTCGTCCCAGCCTGTGCAGAGCGAAGGGCTATGTTCTAGAGCTACTCCGCTCTATGCTCTCCCAGCCGTGGCAGAACGAAGACTATAGTTCTAGAGCTACTCCTCTCTATGCTCGTCCCAGCTGTGGCAGAGCGAAGGGCTATATGTTCTAGAGCTACTCCTCTCTTATGCTCGTCCCAGCCTGTGGCAAGCGAAGGCATAGTTTTAGAGCTACTCGAGAGCTCTCATGTCGCTCCAGCCTGTGGCAGAGCGAAGGGCTATATGTTCTTAGAGCTACTCTCTCTATGCTCGTCCCAGCCGTACCGCAGAGCGAAGGCTATAGTTTCTAGATAGGGTGTCCCTGGTACCCCCGCTGCGCTGTGAGTGCGTCGCCTCAATTAGACGGATAGCCAAATTAAATATTGCGATAGATGCGGTTGCATTCGGATTATATAGACCCATCTCGTGCGTGCGTGCGTGCGTGCGTGCGTGTGTGCGTGTGCGTGTATCTACGGAAGGGGGCCGTCTCTCACGGCGGGCAGGCGGCGGGGTAGCGGCGACACGCCGAGCGCGTCATCCGGCCATTAATGAAGAATTAAAGGCTCGGCGCGGCAATCAGGCCAGGCCCTAGTGCCGCTGCATGCGTGCGCTATCGACCTGCCGCCGCCACCGTTACCGCGGGTATAGAGAGAAGCCAGCAACGAAACAAACGTAGAGTCTCGCGCATCATTAAATCTACGGCGTATTCTTCTATCTGCGTGCATGCATGCAGGCTATACAGCGGCAGCGGCAGCGAGAGCGGCCCCGTACTCACGGCGCGTTAACACCAAACGTAATTATAACAACAGTGCGTGTCCAGCGATCCGCTGCTGCCTATAGACACACCGCTATTAGATACGGGATATAAGCCTGCCTGCCTTACGCCCCCCCCCCCGCAAGAGAAATAAAAAGCGACAGCGAGAGAGAGAGAGAGAGAGAGAGGGAGAGAAAGAAAGAAAGAGAGAGCGCGCGAAAGAACGAACGCGAGAAAGGGAGATGCGGAGACGGGGGAGAAGGAGAGGGGGAGGAGGGTTTAAACCTAGCAAAAATCAGTCGGTGAAATTCGTGATTGCTTGAAATGGATTGAGCGATTGCAGCACGCGCAGAGTCACAGAGTCAGATCGCAGTTAGGATAACAAACGCGAGATGAATTCTAGATTGATGAAGATCAGGATGAAGATAAGAGTACTACGTTTGCACGAAATAGTCGGTGAGATGCCAATTAAACACTGACGACGTGCAAGGGAGAGCGGGAGCTGATGTACGAACGTGTATTGCATCGATTTTTAGACAGAGTGTAGAACATCAAACAGAGAACAGAGAAATCCCTGTCAGAGATGAGAGCGAAAGACCTCCCCCGCCCGCGCGCACACATACGCAGCGAAGGAGCGAGCGAAAGGCACACAAACACACACACACACGCACGCGCGCACACACACACACACACACACTCACACACACACACACACACACACACACACACACACACACACACACACACACACACACACACACACACACACACACACACACACACACAATGTCTCCTCTACCTAGTAAACGCTCCTCTCCTAGTCCCTGCCTCTCTTGCTAGTAACCTCCCTCTCCCTAGTAACCTCTCTTCACTAGTCTCGCTCTCTAGCCTCCTCTCCGGACACAAAAATATGTAACCGGCTCGCTCGCCTAGTCTGCATCCTCTCGCTAGCGCCGCTCTCCTAGTACTCTGTCTCGCCTAGTCATCATCCTCGTCCTAGCCTCCTTTCCTTGTAAA
>NW_014577604.1:197664-204849 GCF_000485595.1 Priapulus caudatus
CACACACCACACACATACACATATATATATCTAATTATATATTTGAGTTCGTATGTATGTATGTATCTATGTATGCTTCCCTAATAGGGCGGGCAACCGCCCAGCGATCCGATGCAATTTTTCAACAGGGCCATCTCTTATACGCCGGGAGTGTTCGTAGCTGAAAAAAAACTGCCAACGCGTCAAACTCACGGCGAAAAATCCGTGAAAAACCCCTCAATTCGTCAAATCTTCACACATTGTCAGCACTGACTGTACAGGTGGCTGCCACACAGGAAAACAAATCGATCACATCATCCCATCAGCTGCTAGCTGTACTATTGTGAAACCCGAAACCGGTACTAAACAGAGCACAACCAGGATATATTTTGTGGTCAGTGTGCGCGCAGATGGCGGGACGTGTGTTTACAGTTTGAACGCTTCAGTGGCCTGTGGTTACGCCACCATGCATTGTTTATCAAGAGGTTTGAATGAGAAAGTGCAACCCATTCGTTACATGCTTGTTAGAATAACTTGTTTCTTATTTACACGGCATATTACTATTAATGTTTCAGGGTTCTTACGTTGGTTGTGCTGTCATATTAATGTCATACGTAACGCGTTTTTACCAATGTTTATTATTTGATTACACTGATTTGTAAATATTCTAGAGAGATTCAACTATAGTTTTAGTATGAGTATTATATAGTTTGCCAGAGGTTACGATGCTCAAAACATCAACCGCATACACGACGCGTACCAAAGTGAGTTATACAAACATTCTTTTATTAATTACAAATTTCCGCGCCACTTTGCTGGCCTGTCTGTCATACTATATTATCGGACTTTTTTCATTCATGCTACGATTTCAAAAATCATTGTACCATTCGAGCTATTCTCTGATTCAGTAAGATCCCTTTATTTCAATGTGGCAACTGGTTTGCGCGACTAAGCATTTCACTAAAGACAATATCCAATGGACACAAGACCCCAACTGGCTGCCTGTCCCTCTATCTAATAACTATATACGTGCAAATTCGTTTATTGATCTTACGATTCTGACATGGATAGCTTGTAGCGTGTCGAGGCGCTCAAAAACAGTTTGAGAGCTCCATGCAATCTCACATATTTACACCAGACTAATAACACCGAACGCAACGCATTGTTTTATACAAAGAGGTTTTCAAATGAAAACTAAACTTATTCCGTACATGCTGTATATAAAACTTGTTTCTCATTTCCAGCCATATTACTATATGTTTTTTTTCGCCGGGGGGTTTTTTTCCAAAGTTCGTTCTGCTGTCAATAAAATCTCATACGTAAGCTAGTTTTTCACCCATGCTTACTTATCTTAATTACACTGATTTTAAATCTTGATTATTGTGTGCAATGTTATATTTGTCGATTTTTACCCAATGTTCCTATTGTGTCCAATTATTAGTAGTAATGAAGTTTAGTAGCCACGATTTCCGCAGCGCAGGGCGGTACCAGCCGCTAGTATATATAGTATTATTGAGAAATAAAAGATAATTGATGCTGAGACGTTGCTAGCAGCAGGCGCCCGCATTTCAAATGTTTGCCCGGGCCGCTGGCTGCGAAAAACGCATGCAGCGGAGCGCTGTTTCCATGGAAAGGTACAGACGCTACACGCTCTGGTCTCCTCTTATAGTCTCATCTCCTCTTATAGTCTCCTCTCCTAGTCTCCTCCTCTCCTAGTCTCCCTCTGCCTAAAGTCTCGTCTCCTAGTCTCCTTTCCTAGTCTCCTCTGCTAGTCTCCCTCCTAGTAACTCTCGCCTAAAGTCTCATCCTTCCTAGCTCCTTTCCTTGTAAACCTTCTCTCCTAGTCTCCTCTCCGTTAGTAAACACTTCGCTCTTCCTAGTCTCTCTCCTAGTCTCCTCTCCTAGTAAACCTCCTGCCCTAGTAACCTTCTCTCCTAGTCTCCTCTCCTTACTCCGTCCCCTCCTAGTAACCTCTGCCTGCTCCTAGTCTCCTCTCCTAAGTAAGCCTCTCTCTATGTGCTCCTCCTCCTAAAGTAACCTCCTCCTCGCTAGTCTCGCCTCTGCCTAGAACCTCCTCTCCTAGTAACTCCTCTCCTAGTCTCCCTCCTAAGCTGCCTCTCCTAGGTACGTCCTCCGCCTAGTCTCATCGCTCTCTCTAAAGCCTCTCTCCTAGTATACCTTCTCGCTAAGTCTCAATCACTCTACCTAGCCTCCTTTCCTTGTAAGCCTCTCTCCTAGTCTCCTCTCCTAGTAACTCCTCATCCTAGTCCCTCGCCTCTCCTAGTAAAACCTACCTCTGCCTAGTCTCCTCTCCTAGTAACGCTCCTCTCCTAGTAACCTCCTCTCCTAGTCTCTCTCTACCGTCTCCATCTGCCTATATATAAACTCCTCTCCTAGTCCTCCTCTCCTAAGTAAACGGTCCTCTCGGCTAGTCTCCTCTCGCCTAGAACCTCCTTCTCGCTATCTTCACCTCTCGCTAGTAACCTCTCTCCTAGTAACCTCCTCTGCCTAGTAACGTCTTCCTCCTCCTAGTCTCCTCTCCTAGTAACCCTCCTGCCCTAGTCTCCTCTCTCTAGTAACCTCCTCTACTAGTAACCTCTCTCACTAAGGTCCTCCTCTCGCTAGTCTCCTCTCCTAAAGCTCCTCTCCGTAGTAACGGCTGCTCTCCTAGTCTCGCTCTCTAGTAACCTCCTCTCCTAGTCTCCTCTCTCTAGTGAACCTCCTCAATCCTAGTCTCCTCTCCCTAGTAACCTCTCTCGTCTAGTAAGCCCCTCGTCTCTAGTTACCCCTCCTTCCCTAAGTAACCTCCTCCCTAGTCTCCTCTCCTAGCCTCTCTCTCGCTAGTCTCCTCGCCTAAAGTCCTCATCCTCGTCCTACTCCTATCCTAGTAAATCCTCTCCTAGTCTCCTCTCCTAGTAACCTCCTCTCCTAAAGTCTGCTGCTCCTAGTAAGCCTCTTCCTAGTAACCTCCTCTCCTATACTCCTCTCCTAGTGCTCCTCTCCTAGTAACGCTCCTCCTCCTATCTCCTCTCCTGTAACTCCTAAATCCTAGTCTCCTCTCATAGTAAACCTCCTCTCCTAAAGTAATCCTCTCCCTAAGTCTCGCTCTGCCTAGCTCCTCTCCTAAGTAACCTCCTCGCCTAAATCTCAATGCCTCCTTCCTAGCCTCCGATCCTATAAACCTCCAACTACGCCGCTTAAGTCTCAATCCTCGTCCTAGTCTCCTCTCGCCTAGTATACCTCCTCTCCTAAGTCTCCTCTCTCTAGTGAAACCTCTCATTCCTAGTCTCCTCTGCTAGTAAGCCTCTCTCTCTTAGTTACTCCTCTCTAACGTCTCTACTCCTAGTTCCTCCTCTCCTAGTACCTCTCTCTAGTCTGCCTCTCCTAGTCTCCCTCTCTAGTACACCTCCTCTCCTAGTCTTCTCTCCTAAGTACTCTCCCCCTCTCACCTAAGTAACCTCGCTCTCCTAGTAACCTCCTCTCCTAGTAACGGTCTCTCATCCTAAAAGTCTCCTCTCCTAGTACCTCCTGTCGTAGCCTCTCTATCTAGTAACCTTCTCGCCTAAAAGTCTCATCCTCGTCGCTAGCCCTCCTGGCTCATCTAAGTAACGCTTCTCTGCTAGTCTCATCCTCTCTAAGCCTCCTCTCGCTAGTAAAGCCTCCTCTCCTTAGTTTCTCGTCTAGTAAACCTTCCTCTCCTACGTCTCCTCTCCTAGTAAACTCCTCTCCCTAGTTCTCTCTAAGTACGCGTCCTGCTCCTAGTCTCCTCTCCTAGTAAACTCCTCTCCTATAGTCTCCTCTCCTAGTATAAGTGTATGTGTAAGCTAATTCGCCGACAGTGCTGCGGCTCTAGCTTTGATCGCTCTAATAATGAAACCAGATGGCAACCTGCCGCAACCTCTAAACATTGTGTGGGAGCTAATGATGAGAGGGGCGGGCGGCTGTAAGGCAGGCAGATCTAAGACCTAACTGTATAGTGTAAATCCGAGAGCATGTAAATGATTGAGGTTTAACTGTGCAATTTGTGGCCACACTATCATGAGAAAGCGCGTATGCGCTAACATAGCACGGGCAATAAGCTTCAGTGTACATTGTATGTTAGCGATCGTTGATCCACTCAACATAATTAAACGCGTAAATGGTATTGTAAACTTATATCATATCTGACCGTTCAATACCGATCAATAAAATGGAATCGTAAAGAATGACAAGATACGTCACGATGACTGCCGCTCCTTCCACCCCATTCAGCATCCGTATTTTCACTGCGCCTCCATGGCCTCTCTTCCCCCTTCTGTTCTCCCTCCGTTCACTTTGGCTCATACCCTGTCTCGGTGTTTCGCTATCCCCCATTCCATCCTCCTCTCACTAATTTCCTTTCCCTGTTTCCTTTCTCCTCCCCTACTACTCTGCATCCAGCTTCTTCCGGTCCCTCAGCTGTGCGCCGGCGTGTGTACACGGGATCACGTGCACGTGTCGGTCCACGTGGCCATCTTCCCGCACATGGCATGGATGCTGGCCAGCTGAGATGCTGGCGCAAGAGCGACGGCGCTCCATCCGGCTGATTTATTATCCGTAAATTTCCATTATTATAGGCCGCGCATTTTGCTAGATTGCGAGATAGCATGAGTGTGGAGCACAACAGCCTGTACACAAAGAGCGTCAAAAATATCATATATAATATTATATATAATAACAAGTTATTGTTACTGCAACGTGCTGGTATGAAACGTAACCCGCTGACGGTTTCGCCTCCTGTCAGGAAGCTTTCTCAAAAGCTAACTGAATTAAGCTGAAATAGTACTGCATAATAACTATATATATTATATATATATATGATGAAGAGAGAGAGAGAGTAGGAGAGAGAGAGAGAGCGAGAGAGAGATAGATGGATAGATAGAAAGATAGATAGATAGATAGAATACGATATCAGGAATAAATAATCTGAAAAGAATTTAATCTGACCATATTTCCTCGCTATGTTTGCCGATTTTTTCACATTCAATTTTCGGCATAATAACAAAAAATGTATATCTTCTTGCGGCTTATTTTTTAAGCTTATGGTTATTCGCTCTATTTTGTAGCGATTTTAAAGAATAAGAGATACTGATTCAGGTAATGCCGGCTGTGGCGCAACACAATTCTTAAACGTGTCAAACAAACACGATGAAACTTATCAATCGCTATGCTTAAATGCTTGGCGTTCAGTGTCGCGATACAATTCTTTACGATCCCACCGAAAAATGGGCGGTAGCTCGAGCGTGAAAATACGGAGCGAAGAGCGGTCGCTTAACCGTTTCCGGGCATAATTAAATTCGTCGTTCTAATTACGAACGATTTCACTAACAAGCAGCCGAGCACTGTTCACTAATTAGGTCAACACATCAAGCTAAGCTCTCACGATACGAGGGCTATGGACATCTTTTAATTAATGATCAATTTTTCTTGCCATTAGAGCCTCGCTATTACGGCAGTTTATTTCAGCCATAATCACACTCAAATTCTTCAGTCTGCCTCTAAAGACATGATTTATTATAGTGGGCCAGATGACGCTATACCTATTTCTATATGCGCGCCACATCCAGTATATCATAAATTCTTATCGCTAAAGGTTTGCCACGTCGGTAAATTTTAGGATATGAATATCAATGAAAGCGCTACAATGGGTATAAAGATCGATTGTGGTCGAAAAAACGCTCACGCATAGGCAACGTCTGAAAATTAGAATAAAAATTGAAAAACTGATAGGCATAACAAATGGTCGGTCAGGTATATTCAGTGACGGGCTTACGGAAGAAAGTCACCGGTTCAACCGAACAAAACCTGTCACAATAACGCGAAACTATCATTGTCAACTAAACGCACTCGGCCGAGCCTCGTAGTCAGTTTTTCTAACAGGAGCTATAGCTATATTAACATCCTCTATATTGGAACCACATAATCTTTGATATAATTAGGATTAAAGAGTCACCAGTCAATGAAATGATAATGTATGTTTTTATATTCCATGTTTATAATTATACCGATGCACACGTCACATTCACACGTCACACTCACCGTCACCTCCTCTCCTAGTCTCCTCTCCTAGTAACCTCCTCTCCTAGTCTCCTCTCCTAGTAACCTCCTCTCCTAGTCTCCTCTCCTAGTAACCTCCTCTCCTAGTCTCCTCTCCTAGTAACCTCCTCTCCTAGTCTCCTCTCCTAGTAGTAAGTGTATGTGTGATCTATTCGCACAGCTGCTGGCGCTCTAGCTTTGATCCTCTTAATAATGAAACAGATGCACCTGCTCGGCAACCTCTCAACATTGTGTGGGAGCATGATGAGAGGGGCGGCGGCTGTAGCAGGCAGATCTAGACCTACTGTATAGTGTAAATCCGAGAGCATGTAAATGATTAGTTTATGTGCAATTTGTGCCACACTATCATAGAAACGCGTATGCCTAACATAGCACCGGGCAATAAGCTCAGTACATTGTATTTAGCGCGTTTGCACTCAACATAATTATACGCGTAAATGGTATTTAAAATTATATCAATATCTGACCGTTCAATACCGATCAATAGAAATGGAAATCGGTAAAGAATGACAAGATACGTCACGATGACTCCGCTCTTCCACCCCATTCAGCATCCGTATTTCACTGCGCCTCCATGCGCCTTCTCTTCCCCCTTCTGTTCCCTTCCCTCTCACTTTGCTCATCCTGTTCGGTGTTTCCTATCCCCATCCATCTCCTCTCACTAATTTCCTTTCCCTGTTCTCCTTCTCCTCCCCTACTACTCTGCATCCACTTCTCCCTCCCTCAGCTGTCGCCGCGTGTGTACACGGGATCACGTGCACGTGTCGGTCACGTGCCATCTTCCGCACATGCATGGATGCTGCAGCTGAGATGCTGCGCAAAGCGCGGCGCGTCATCCCTGATTATTATCCGTAAATTTCCATTTTTATAAGCCGCCATTTTGCTAGATTGCGAGATAGCATGTGTGGAGCACAACAGCCTGTAACAAAGAGCGTGCAAAATATGCATATATATATATATATATATAAATAACCAAGTTAATTGTTACTCAACCGTGCTGGTATGAAACGTACCGCTGACGTTTCGCCTCCTGTCAGGAAGCTTTCTCAAAGCTAACTGAATTTAATCAGTTTTGACCACCAGATGGTGTGGTGGTCAATAGCTTAGTCCACTAACACACACACACACACA
>NW_014577604.1:204859-206364 GCF_000485595.1 Priapulus caudatus
GAGAGAGAGAGAGAGAGAGAGAGAGAGAGAGAGAGAGAGAGAGAGATAGATGGATAGATAGAAAGATAGATAGATAAATAGATATATAGATAGATATATAGATAGATAGATAGATAGATAGATAGATAGATAGAAAGATAGATAGATAGATAGATATCAGGAATAAATAATCTGAAAGGAATTTAATCTGACACATATTTCCTCGCATTTTGCCGATTTTTCACTTCAATTTTGGCATAAATAACAAAAAATGTATATCTTCTTGCGCTTATTTTTTAACCTTTGTTATTCGCCTATTTTGTACGATTTTAAAGAAAAGATATACTGATTCAGGTAATGCCGCTGTGGCCCGACACAATTTTAAACGTGTCAAACAAACACCGCATGAAACTTATCAATCCTATGCTAAACGCTTGGCGTTCAGTGTCGCATAAGATTCTTTAAGATCCCACCAAAAAATGGCGTAGCTCGGTTGAAAATACGGCAGCAGACGAGCGTCGCTTAACCGTTTCGGCATAATTAAATTCGTCGTCTAATTACGAACGATTTCACTAACACAGCACCGCACTGTTGCACTAATATAGGTCAAACATCAGCTAATGCTTTCATCGATACTGGAGCTATGACATCTCTTATTAATGATCAATTTTTCTTGCCATTAGAGCCTCGCTATACGGCAGTTATTTCAGCCATAATCACACTCAAATTCTTCAGTCTGCCTCTAGACATGATTTATTTATAGTGGGCCAGATGACGCTATACCTATTTCTATATGCCGCCACATCCAGTATATCATAAATTCTTAATCGCTAAAGGTTTGCCACGTCGGGTAATTTTAGGATATGATATCATGAAAGCTCAATGGGTATAAAGATCGATTGTGTCGAAAAAACGCTCACCATAGGCAACTCTGAAAATTAGAATAAACTTGAATAAACTGATAGCATAACAAATGTCGGTCAGGTATATTCAGTGACGCTTACGGAACAAGTCACCGTTCCACCGAAAACTGTCACAAACCGAAATCTATCATTGTCAACTAAACCACTCGCGAGCCTCGGTACGTCAGTTTTTCTAACAGGAGCTATAGCTATATAACATCCTCTTATATTGGAAACCACATATCTTTGATATCAATTAGGTTAAGAGTCACCAGTATGTAAATGTAAATGTATGTTTATATTCCATGTTTTAAATTATACCGATGCACACTCACATTCACACTCACACTCACACTCACACACACACACACACACACACACACACACACACACACACACACACACACACACACACACACACACACACACACACACACACACACACACACACACACACACACACACACACACACACACACACACACACACACACACACACACACACACACACACAACACACACACACACACACACACACACACACACACACACACACACACACACATACACACACACACACACACACACACACACACACAACACACACACACACACACACACACT
>NW_014577604.1:206667-207031 GCF_000485595.1 Priapulus caudatus
AGGCAGAAAGAGAGAAAGAAAGAGAGAGAGAGAGAGAGAGAGAGAGAGAGAGAGAGAGAAAGAGAAAGAGAGAGAGAGAGAGAAAGCAAGTTCATTATATCTCAGTACAAATATATTCTCAGCTCCCACATAGATCTAGGCACCCTGTCGGGAAAAGGTTAATTAAGAGAAAAGAAGCCGCATTGAAACTCATGAAGCCTTCCCGTCCAGGATCCTGATGTTTGACGAGCAAACGGAAGTTAGGTAGCTCGCGGAAGCAGACCTGCTAATTGCTCTCTTATATCTTGCCGGGATACGCGCTCGGATAACATTAGAGAGTAGGCAGGTGAAGCCTTGCACAATCATGTAGGCACACACACACACT
>NW_014577605.1:0-572 GCF_000485595.1 Priapulus caudatus
TATTCGTCTGTATAGAGATGGTTCACTCCCACGAGTTTATACCGAAAATATGTTTATATTCGTCGGTATAAAGATGATGGTTCGCTGTCCACGATTCCTCACTCAAATCTGCTTGTATTCGTCTGTATAGAGATGGGTCACTGCTCACGAGTCTATACCGAAAATCTACTTGTATTCGTCTGTATAGAGATGGTTCTCTGTCCACGATTCTATACCAAAAATATGCTTGTATTTGTCTGTATAGAGATAGTTCACTTCTCACGACTCCGTAACAAAAATATTATTGTATTTGTCTGTATAGAGATAGTTTACTTCTCACGAGTCTATACCGAAAATATGCTTGTATTCGTCTGTATAGAGATGGTTCGCTGCCCACGAGTCTATACCGAAAATATACTTGTAATTGTCTGTATAGAGATAGTTCACTTCTCACGAGTCTATACCGAAAATCTGCTTGTATTCGTCTGTATAGAGATGATGGTTCACTGACCACGATTCCTCACTCAAATCAGCTTGTTTTTGTCTGTATAGAGATGGTTCACTGCTCCCGAGTCTATACCGAAAATCTGCGT
>NW_014577605.1:3506-5764 GCF_000485595.1 Priapulus caudatus
TGGGATGGGATGCGGTGCGATGGGATGGGATGGGATGGCATGGCATGGTATGGAATAGAATGGATGGATGGATGCATGGATGGATAGATAGTTCGATTTTTTTGGGTATTTTCCTTTCAACCAAGCGGTGACCAATTGAGTAACGCCACTGCTTTCCACGGGCAACGCCGGGTATCTCGCTAGTATGTATATAAGGCGTATGTAAATGTGTAGCGGCGTGCGCCGTGCGTGCGGTGTACCTGTGTGTTGCAGAGGAACATTTGACCGGCATTTACAGGTAATTATCGGCGAAAGAGAGTAGAGAATCATTTAGACATTGGTAGTAAATACATTTCGTGTTTATTCAGCATTGCTATTTTATTGAAAATGCTCCAAGCGTCTGTGGTCCGCCTTGTCTCTCGCCACTTTACCTTGTGTTGTGATCACGCTAGGCAGCCTAAAAAAAACTGTGTGGCTCTCTCTGATACCGATTGCTGCAGTTGACAACACCGCAGGAGAGCGGCGTTGTGATGGATTTGCTTAATAGGCGAATAAAATGAGCAGAGAACAGTGCGTTGCTCAATGTACTTGTACCATGACTGAGCTGGTTTCTGTAATCGTCATGGCTGGCGGCGTTGCATTGTGGGTAATATGAAAAATCGCGGAACCCTCTATAACAAAAATCTGCTTGTATTCTTTTGTATATAGATGATGGTTCACAGCCCACGATTCCTTACTCAAATCTGCTTGTTTTTGTCTGTATAGAGATGGTTCGCTGTCAACGATTCTATAACAAAAATCTGCTTGTATTTGTCTGTATAGAGATGATGATTTACAGCCCACGATTTCTTACTCAAATCGGCTTGTTTTTGTCTGTATAGAGATGGTTCGCTGCCCACGAGTCTATACAAAAAATCTGCTTGTATTAGTCTGTATAGAGATGGGTCACTGCTCACGATTCTATACCAAAAATATGCTTGTAATTGTCTGTATAGAGATAGTTCACTTCTCACGAGTCTATACCGAAAATCTGCTTGTATTCGTCTGTATAGAGATGATTGTTCACTGACCACGATTCCTCACTCAAATCAGCTTGTTTTTGTCTGTATAGAGATGGTTCACTGCTCTCGAGTCTATACCGAAAATCTGCGTGTATTCGTCTGTATAAAGATAGTTCACTTTTCACGACTCCGTAACAAAAAAATATTATTGTATTAGTCTGTATAGAGATAGTTCACTGCTCCCGAGTCTACCGAAAATCTGCTTGTATTCGTCTGTATAGAGATGATGGTTCACTGACCACGATTCCTCACTCAACGCAGCTTGTATTCGTCTGTATAGAGATGGTTCACTCCCACGAGTTTATACCGAAAATCTGCTTGTATTCGTCTCTATAAACATGATGGTTCGCTGCCCACGATTCCTCGCTCAAATCTGCTTGTTTTTGTCTGTATAGAGATGCATGGCCGCGTTTCACTAACGTCCGCTAAAAGTTACTCGTTAACCGACAAAAGTTGTTCGTTCGCTAAATAGCGAACGAAGGCATACCGAACAACTTACCGAATAAATTTACCGATCAACTTTACCGAACAACGCGTTTCACTAACGCTTTGCTATGCTCCCGCTATTTAGCGAACAACTTCGCGTCAGCTGGCGGCAACTACAAACACGCTACTATTCACTGCTGCTAGACTAGTAACTATATTGCTGTAGAACTATATAGCTGCTACGATGGTTCGCTGCGATGGTTCGCTGAGATGGTTCGCTGAGATGTTTAGCTGAGATGGTTCGCTGCCAACATTTGCCGCGTTTCGTCGCCTTTTTTGTTGCAATCAGCAGCCGCTTCGGAGGGAATAGCTGTCACCAAGGGCGCATTAACCCCCGCGGGGTTAATGCGCTCTTGCTGTCACTCTATCCCTCTAGATCTATATAATGAACGTGTTTTTCGCATGTCGTAAACGAGCGGATACATGCGCTTCACACGGCGTCATATTTCATCGCGTGTTGTGAGGGTCGTCGGCCGTGCGTGGCGAGTGGTATTGTGTGGACGTAACCTGAGAGCCACAGGGCATCAACTCTAATTAGGCACAGCACGGCGTCTTATATCAATCTATTTCGTAGCTATAAGTTTCGAATATCTTCTATATCCGTTTCACTAATTACGCTCCACTTCTCGTTGTTACCGTAAGTAAGGACACGAGGGAGTGTGTGTGTGTGTGTGTGTGTGTGTGTGTGCGTGTGCGTGTGCGTGTGCGTGTGCGTGTGCGTGTGCGTGTGCG
>NW_014577605.1:5789-8289 GCF_000485595.1 Priapulus caudatus
AATCTATTGACACAGCGGCGGCTGGGAGGTGGGGCGAACCACAGAGCAATCGTCGTCACGCGAGCAGGAGAGATCAAGGCGGCACGGAGGCAGAGGAAAATGAACACGCTCTCGCGCCGGCCGGTCTCCTGCAGACGCGCTAAGATTAGTGGTTATTCAAAAGTACATTAATAGAGATATGTATCTCTATTATGTGCTCTTGGTTTATGCAGACGAAGTCGTGTGGCGTATCACGGACAGCATAATGGCCAGCGACACGCCACGCACGCCGCCGTACGGCCACGCACGCCCCCACACACACGCAGCGCGCACATATACATACGGCGATACGCCAAGGTCACACACGCACACGCCACCAAACATGTGGGAGGGGGCGTGCGTGCGTACGTGGGCGTGCGTGCGTGTCGCTGTGCATTATATGCTGTCGTGGATACGCCACCGCTTCCGTCTGCATAACACCAAGAGAACATAATAGAGATACAATCTCTATTATGTACTTTTGATAACACTAATCTTGGCGTCTGCAGGAGACGGCCTGCGCGAGAGCAGTTTCATGTTATCTTCTGCCGCCGTGCGCCTGATCTCTCTCTGCTCGCGTGACGACCGTGCTCGTGTTCGCCCCCCACCTCCCCAGCCGCCGCTAGGTGTCAATAGCTGCGCACGACGGAGGCTGCGCTCCTTCTGCATCACGGCAGGTATTTCAATATTGCCAGTCGTCGCCTTTTGATCGATCTCATCGTTAATATTGCCCTTCCCCCTCCACCCTCCTCAGCACACGCACCACACGCGATTGTGTAACGCGAACACGGTTCCGCGGAAATTCGACGCGGATGCGGCCGGACCCGTTGTCATGGTAACGGCGACTCCTTATTTCGTGTTCGACGGCGCACGTGACGCCTGACCGACGACCGTCTTCCTTCCTGCTGTCGTCCTTCTTAGCGACGACACGCTGCAGGCAGGCATTCCCAGCCCGCCCGCTCCCCAACACGCGCGCGCACGCGAAATTGTACCGCAAACAAACGCGCGGGGCGATGTACACATAGCAATTTCGCGTGTCAGTTTCCCGTTTGGCACGCTGCGATTGTTGTTGGCTGTCGTGATATTGCTTCATGAGAAAAACACACACGGTCTCGGCTCGAACGTTCGGGTTGGGTAGAGAAACGAAATAAACGCCAAATTACACTCATTCATCTCGACATAGTCAGACGGAAGGAGTCATCTTTGTAGCTATCACGGAGAATGCATTAATGCGACCGAGAGAGGGTAGGAAGGCAGCAGCTATCGATTGTTATTATCAGAGGTAGATAAGGACAAATCTCAAAAACATATCAATAAATTTGTCATTATCTACCTCTGTTATTATCTACCCGTGTGAGATGAATGGCTGTGTAGCGACTGGTTGACCGCCCAGAGCCGGCCAACCAGTGTCAGGTTCAAACGATGAACAAAATACTGTAGTCAACAGCGTGAATGCATTATATTTGAATGTATGCAGTTTCACGGCGACGTTTCCCATTCAACATTCAGTTTAACAAAGTGAAAACACACATATTTATCCATTTCTTCTTCGGTGGCATTTGTAATCTAGTATAATCTAGTAGGTAATCGATTCTTCGTAATGCGAGTTCACAAACACACATATTAAAGCTGTGCCTGGCGACAGTTTGCTACAACAGGACTAACTAATCATAAAACTCGAGCTATGTAGCCAACTAATTGCAATATAGCAAAAATACCATTTGTACAATAGTCCCTTAACAAAAATAACAAAATGTTCAGTCCCAGCGTACGAAATTGAACTGTATATAACCTGCGTGCTTTCTTGGACGTCATTGAATGTCAACAGACGGGGTGACACCCGTAGCACTTGCGCTGACACTCCCTTCTTCATTCCCCGTCATTGTGATCATACCCCCTCCCACCTTACGCGTACCCGTACGCGTGGGTCGTCAACATCATAGTTACAAACATCTTTCGAAAATGACCAGACAACACTCTTGAGATATTTTTCTTGCGTTTGCTTTTAGTTTTTTTTTTGCACTCGCCAATGTTCACGCCTCCATTACCAGCACGCACTCCGCTAGTGTATGCATGCAGACGACGATGACACGTTTCAATGCGTCGTCCTTCACACAAAGACTCGGCTCGGTGTATCGCACGCAGTCAGAGGAGCTCGTCCGTATGATGCTGTAACTCGAGCGCACGCTACAGCCAGATGCACGTCGTGCCGCGTAGAGTTTCTTTGATTTAGCGCGGTGTCGCCTGTCTTCGTGTATAGTGATTGAAAGAGAGAAGGGGGGTAAAGGAAACGAGAGAGGGTGGGCGAGAGAAGAGAGAGAGAGAAGGCGAGGGAGAGAGGGAGAGAGAAGCAAGAGAAAAGAGAGAGAGAGGGAAAGAAAAAGAAATAGAGAGAGCGCGCGCGAGAAGCAGAGAAAGAGAAAGAGAGAGGGAGAGAGAGAGAGAGAGAGAGAGAGAGAGAGAGAGAGAGAGAGAGAGAGAG
>NW_014577605.1:13289-19158 GCF_000485595.1 Priapulus caudatus
AAAATATAAGTAATTCTGTTCACTTTTATGGTTAAATTGCTGCATTATTCTTCTTGTTTTACTATATTGTTGATGTGAACATACACTCGTGACACATACATAGCCCATAGCAAGCAATTAATGTCAGGTACATGATATCAAATCGTCCAGAGTTTTGGATTTTAACTAGTTGAGAAACAACGCTTATCAGGGTAAGAATTTGACGATACGTTTAGTCCCGTTAGTTCTTACTTTTAATGTCAAAAAATGGCAACAAAATTTTTACAAATTTTACCATAGAAAATTCGTGACGTAGCCAATTTAAAGCTTCGGACCAGTGAGACGAAATGACGCGCAGTGTAGCGTTTATTGGCACGGCGCGGGCGAGTATCGCGCATACGCGTGTCAACAGCAATCGTGTAAAAACTAGCGGCGTCTGCCTGCCGGTAACATCCCAGTTGGCCTACTCCCATTTCGCCTACTTCCATTTCGGCCCTACTTTCCATTTCGCCTACTCCCATTTCGCCTAATCTCAGAATGGGCAATATTCCCATTTCGTCTACTCTCAGAATGGGTAATAGTGCCTATAGAGTATTGATATTACAACAAAATACCAGAAAAAAATTGGTGTGGATCCACTCCGTCTAGTCTTATGTACTAATCAAAACCATATATTACATATATAAATGACTATTTAGTGGACAAACTGATGGTAGACCAAAATGGGAATGGGTGGATTTTTAGTGTAGACAGTTGGGAGTAGGCGAAGTGGGTATAGACCAACTGGAGTTTTGCTATATAGACCGAAATGAAACCGCGCACAGCCGCCCACCCCGTGGTGCCGGAATCTGCGGCCTCCCTCGGCCAAGCAGTGGCAGATTTTGATACGCACTTACCGTATATCACTGAGCGCTGGTACTCCAACCCATGACGTCGTTTAAATATGTACAAAAACGATGCAAGCACGATCTCGATGCGTTCGCCTTCTTCGCTCGGACATACAGCTTCACACGTCGTGGGAGGATGGCTGAGGCATCAACACGCTGCAGTCACTTCTCTCTGCTGCTTGGATACTGCTGCGCCGATACTGCAAACCCTAACCCTAATCCAAAACCTAACACTAACACTGCTGTGCCGATACTGCAAACCCTAACCTTAATCCAAAACCTAACTCTAACACTGCTGCGCCGATACTGCAAACCCTAACCCTAATCCAAAACCTAACACTAACACTGCTGTGCCGATACTGCAAACCCTAACCCTAATCCAAACCCTAACTATAGCACGGTTGTACCGATACTGCTAACCCTAACTCTAATCCAAACCCTAACTCTAACACTGCTGTCGAACTCGTCCTTACGAAGCGGACAGTGCACGAGTGCTCTCCGCCACCGTACTATACGTCCGTCGCTGACCGACTGTCGTCTGCTACTGCTCACCTGTCGGATGCTGGCAGTCGCTAATGATATCAGCGCACGCATGCACACGGCTGCGTCTCGATCATTCTCCTGGCACTCTCGATCATTCTCGTGGCTGCGTCGCATGGATAAGGCGTACGTGCGCGCGCGCGCGTTCGCGACATCATGGTGCAAGTTAACTGCGTAGCACCAGTGGATAATGACAACAATATAGTATTTTTTAGCCCGGAGGTATCTTCAGCCGGTAACATCACCTCAAGATAGCGGATTACGTAGCGCTTAAAACTAGCGCGCAGTGATATTTTTTTTTAGGCCAATGGCTAATATCGTAGCGGTTGCTAAGCGCGCAACAGTGCGTACCTTAAAGCTTTGCACGCGCCCAACGCGCGCCACCGTAACTGCCTAGTATAGTGGGGCAGATATCATGCAAATATTAGGAGAATCGTTTAAAATTGTCATACCAGCACCAAAATTGGCACATATATCCACCATTGGCTGTTTATTCATAAAAAGTAAAAGGGTAGTTCAATTAATATTCCCGAAAGTGTGTTGGACATTCCTTTTGTATGTGTAGATAATGCCAATACACTTTTGTTAAAACTGGTATTTATCTCGTAAAGTTTGTATGAATCATTGCACTTTTTTGCATAAAACCTACTATGGTATGAAAAAGCATTTGAAGATTTTAACACATGTAAATTCAGCTTCTGTATAGTCAAAAACATATAATTTGATATTAAAAACATTCAGATTGGCCCACTCTGTAAAATTTTATGACAAAAATTTTATTTTCGTGCCATAAATGGCGGCTATCTTGGAAAAAAAGAGGGAGTTCTGATGCCAAAATCAGATTCAGAAGGGTCAAAAACATCTGAATCGATGTCAATATCACGAGAATTGGCCTATTCAGTCACAAGATACTCACATCTCCCACGCAACCTGCGGAGGAGAACATTGATTGCTTGCACGCGGAACCTGGGAACACAACGCAAGGCATACAAATAACTACACGATCACAAGCCATCGCGTGCAGCATCATTTGGCGTTAGTGACCAGCGTATCATTCGATCTCACGATTCCTGATACGGAACGTCGGATGACGTCATTCACCCGGCACTGATCAGCAAGTACACAGAGTCGAATATGAAAAGCATTTTGTACCAAAAAGCATAAAACCTAGTTCTAGACCTTAAAACCGGGTTTTAAGCTCTTAAAACCCGGTTTTAAGGTCTAAAACTAGGTTTTATGCTTTTTGGTACAAAATGCTTTCCATAGTCGCACGCGCGAAGAGTGCAAGAGAATTAATTGACCCCTCGTTCATCCATCATCCAGGGGGCCGTTGTCAGAAACAAAATTAGTCGCAACATTAGTCTTACCATTAACTTCTACTCGTAAACCGCTGACAGAATGTTGGTGTGTGTGTGTGTGTGTGTGTGTGTGTGTGTGTTGTGTGTGTGTGTGTGTGTGTGTTGCTGCGTGCGTGCGTGTGCGTATGTCGGTGTGTGCAGTGTGCGGTGCGCGTGCGTCGTGTGCGTGTGCGTGTGCTGTGTGCGTGTTGCGTCGTGCGTGGTGGTGTGCAGCGCTGCGTGGTGATCGCAATAACACTCGATCCCTAACACGCCACCCGCCTCGCGAAAATCCCGTGATATCAAGAGCGCATAGAATCAAGAGATGCGCATAGCAATCAGAGCGTATAAAGAAGCTTTTTACGATAAAAAGCGAGTAAAGATCTTTATACGCTCCTTGATAGGATCGTGCCTAATAAGCGAGTTCGGCATTACAACTGCGCCATGCGCGAGTTTGTTTAGCGTGCATGGCGTCATTGGATAAACAATAGGTTCCCTCCCGCCAGTCGAGCTGTGTATAAATTACGATCGATGTTTGTTGACCGGCGGTTTCATACGTATTCTCTAGTTTTGCCTTCTGATTTCCAACAGTATGACGGGTATCTGAACATACGTACTATATCTGCGTTAGTTTGTAAAGGCTCAGTGTAGCCTATATTCGCATTTGCATAAACAATTTTAAGAGAATTAGTGTTTTTCAAGCAACAATGACTATTGACTAACAGTTATACTGCTACGTGTGTCTGATTAGTTCCAGATGCATGTCGGATCTTGTTTTGTATATCTGCTGTGTAGTTTTTTTACAATTCCTCAAGTACCACGTGTAGAAATAAAATGTTGGGGAAAATCGTGGTGCCAATAATTGGAATTGACATAATTGATTATAACATGCCTAGATGGAATATTTTTATGAGATGGCAGTCAGTCGGTTGCTGTATACACGCATAGCAGGGTGCATGCTATTATGCATCCAGCATTCGAGGCGCTACATGATTCATTCGTTTCCTGTGGCCCACTAACAAATCAGCGCGGCACGCCACCAGCTTATGGAAGTAGCCGAGTTCTTGCTGGTTTCCTTGGCTAAGCAACATTACACGCTACTAACGGGTCGCGAGTTTGAGCAGTGCTTACATGAACAAACGGCTAATTCTGTCCTTTTGCACCGCTATACGGGCTACTTACCGCCTGCGTCGTGGTGAGCTAGTATTGTTTCTGGATGGACTCCCCAATGATAAAAAGATGAGTGTGATTTTCGTTCCCTAACATCGCAACCTTCGACCTATTCTATATCCTTTGACGGCCACAATTCTGTTTTTTAATGGCAGGCATTGACAATGTGGTCGTACACTGCCCCGGTTCACAGCAAGCAGACGTGGGCTGTGGACTTTGTATAATTTCAAACATTCCTTTTCAGTGTGCGCTAATTGCCTCATGAATTCACATTAGCCCCTCGTCTGACTGAGACATGTACAGGTAATGAGACATTTTATCTGTTTCGCATCCACTAAACCTAGCACTCTTGCCCAGCAGTTTTTCTCGATAACGATGAATTGCAAAATATCTCAGCTAGCTCAACCTTCACGGTACGACCGAGATTACTCTACCAGCTCTACGCTTGTTCAATTACTCGTTTCTAATTTCATTTCAAGATCGGCAAGCTCACCCTGAGTCTAAAGCGAGTGTCGCAAGCTCTTAAGCGTGACCAGGTCGTCTACCAATCGCTAACAGAACCGTTATTGCAAGGGTATAGACATTGACTGCGCCAGCAAACCTATAATTACTACGGCAAGGCTTAGCATATATCGCCTTAACACTAGCTGCATTTAGCATGTTTGATGACGGCTGGACACTCTACAAACTCAGGTTGCTGCGCGCCGCTCTATTACCATGATTGAGCCACGGCGAACGCCTTCTCCGGCTATAGCTAAGCCTTCGGCGTCGCTAACGTCTTTCTCATTCGTCACAATAACCTATAGGACGAATCCTGTTTCACGTTCGCGGAGTGGTTTTGCGAAGAAGAAAAATAATGGTGCTGCTCTGCAGGCCATTACACTTGGTTTTTCTAGTTAGCGCGCAGCAGTCTGTATACAAGCGCCACGAAGGCACCCGCATAATGCTACCATTTATCAAATGGTCGGTGGTGATGCTCCCTCCAGTACTACATCTACATATGTTGAGATCGCTTCTGGCATATAACGCCCCCCGAGGCTATTGAAAATTTGCAACCAGTTTCCACTTCCTTCGGCCCAGCTACAAGTCGAGATGCCTGAGTTTGCAGTGATCTCGCACCTTACTTGGTCAAACAAAAGCAGTGTGCTGTGGTTCCATCATCCCCTTCTATCCCCTTGTGGCTATACCCCAAGCGACGATCGCGTATCTTGAAAACGCCTTCTCCGCCCACCTCACAGCTGCGAGCACGGGCACATGTGAGATACATCGCGCCTGAGAATGCAATGGAGCCTTCCGCCCCACGACTCTATCCGGATTGTCATCAACGCGGGCCTAGGTACAACTTGGCTTCGGCGTATGATTCAGTGGGGACTGACTGTTTGTTTTGTATCACTGTTCCGTGATGTATTGTAATAATGCACGGTTATAAACAATTATGTACCCAGTTTTTTTTCATATAGGTGGCGTATTATTCGGAACATAGTTATGATATATCGTTTTTAATTCGGAAATACGTTTTCATGAGGACATGAACTTTTCAAGAAGGGTCCAAGGGGATTATTGTATTCAGCAAAACGGTGGCGACAGGATGGCGACGGTTTGGCACGTCGCCAACTTTACGTCAGTATTAAATTGCACCAAGCGGTGACAAAACGTGACAGCGTCTTCGATGCGACGATTATAGGGTTGGGACAACAACTGTGGTGACAACCGGTGACATAGATCGTGACGGCCTATGAGGCGTGGGACAATACCGGTTGACAAAGCTGGACGGCCAGGTGACGCGACCGCTATCGAAATCAGTGAGCGTACTGATAATAGGTGACCGCCGACGCGCTGTGACGCTGGACACTCGAGCGCGACAGCAGTGGCTTGCTATTTCACGCCAAAAAAATCTAGTTTTAATTTTCTGCCAAATCAGTTAATCCCCCGGTTTGCTGGGCAGTATATAGCTAA
>NW_014577605.1:19183-26986 GCF_000485595.1 Priapulus caudatus
TGAGCAGAAACTTCGTAATTGTTGCCGAATACGAAAAATCTCGCAAATATCCTCATAACATTACGAGAGCCCAGACCCTCTCGTAACTTTAATATTAAGATGAAAATAACACATTTAGACTAAGAATTACAATTATAGTGATATTATATTTTATATAATAATGAATAAATGTGTGTTTTTCTTGAAAAACACGTCAAAATCATGTAATTATCTCTACCGCTAATAAAACAAAACAATACATTTACAAATGGCGTATGGCCATTTGTTCTCTTTGTCTAAAGGTTGTTTCACGCTTGCCACGATTCTCGCGCTCTCGCGTTACAGTGTGAGAATTTGTCTTGTTGTGCAGAATTAATTCATGACCACTCGTTTTTTCATCAAATATATTTATATTGTGGTTAGCCTCATAATATGCATAAATTACTGTGATGTACAATAAATGTGTATGAATTTGAATTTTGTGATTGTTCTCATTCCAATCAGCAGCCTTGTGATGACAGTTCCTGTTATCGTAAGTTTTCTAATAAGCTGGCGATGTGTTCTGTCAACGCTAGTCTCGCAATTAGCATTAGTCGTAAGTGTTATCGTAGCATTAACTGTTACATTAACTTTACGATGTTTCTGACAACGGGCCCCAGATTTATGCAGTACTCTGCTAGCGTGAGGCACGCGTGCAGGCCCATCGCTCATTGTTGCTAATTACGACACTGAACCTACGTAATGTGCGCGGTCGGTTAAGATGGTGCATATTTAGCCACCGAAGTATATGATAGGACTGACGTTGCATCATCGCGGCCATAATGCGTGTCGATTTAGAATCCATTAGCAGTAATGATTTCGGGATGATGTGCCATAAAGATCGAGTTGTCGAGCGTTATCGAAAAGCCTGTTCGCGGTATGGCGTTATCGAATGCGCGCTAATTTCATATAGTTCTCGCGTGCTAACAGACTTTGCAAAATTTGATATGCTTTGCTCGCCCCGCCACTCGCCCGTTCGCTATCAAACTGGTACGCGGTGTTGCTTATCCCCAAAAGCGGCGTGGAGGGCAGGTCACGTTTGATAACGTTGTACGATGACGTTCAAATGTTAAAAACCTAACGGTAACCCTCACTCAGTAAACTTCACCGCCAAGAACGTAACACTCACCACTAACATATATAAGTAATCGCCCGCGGCCTATAATATAGGCATATGTTGCATCCACAAAAATTAATCTGCTGGTGTGATGGACAGATATCATGATGCCAAAAACCTATACCACTTAACCCTAAATCCTAAACCCTAATCCTAACCCTAACCCTAACCCTATATCCTAACGCCTACACCCTCTTCATCCCCTAAACCCTAACCCATACCCTTAACTCCTAAACCCTTAACCCTAACCCCTGACTCTACACCCTAATCCTAACCACTTATCCAACACAGTGCTGCCACGTTGCGGTCACCCTCCCTCTCACGCCGGGCGGCGTTCTATTTTTTTTTCCGTACCGGTGACGCCGTCAGCGCTGTGGAGAGGTATTGGAATGCGCTTGCCGTCACAGCCTCCAACATCCCCTCCTAAACACTATTGTACTCGACTACGTTAACCAAATAATTTCGAATATTGTGTTTACATTTACAGGCCTCTCTCCATCGCTTAGCAAAAGCACCGTTTCTTGGAGCTAGTAGTGATACGCTTTTCATACTTAACGAGACAAAGATTTGGCGGCTAGGTGTTCGCGATTCGAATATTACGCCTTGGAAAATAAATTCATGATTTGAGAGTTTAGATGAGCTCAGAACCCTAAACCCCTAACCCTAACCCTACCCTAACCCTAACCCTTAACCCTAACATGGCTTAACCTCTAATACCACTAACTCCTAACCGCTAAACCAATAGATGCATTCCCGATACGCATAGCGAGCCGCCTTGACGCCTGTCAACGCGTATGCGAAAATAATAATTCGCGCCCGGGCGGATAGCATTACCCCATAACGGTTGCGCGCATCTGCTACTGTACAGGCTCACAGATGTGTATCTAGATCTAGCGCTCGCGCCAAATCGTTACCGGTCGTAACAGCACAAAATCTATCTGCAAAGCGGGCACTTAACTGTTTGTCCACGGACTTGACTTGTGCATTGCGCAGATCAGCCCTGTTACGTTACTAGATAGGACAAGCTATTGACTTTTATGTGACTTAAATTAAGGCTTCATGGCGCATGTCGTACTAAAAAAATTCTGACCCCATCATTCGTACAGACATCCGTTTCCAAGCGGGCGCTTGACTTGGTAGGCCTACGCATTTATACGAAAAAACATGCGCAAACATTTCTGGGAAAACTGTTTGAAACCGAGTCGCACGCTATTCAAAGACCGTCACATACTTGCTATTTTCAGGTCTTAAATGGTGCGCCGGCTGTCATTATGCATTAAGGTAGAATTCATAGTACGAAATCATTCGGGTTAAATGTTTGAATTGATATTTATGTCACATATTGATAGAATATTTAGCAAGTTTCGAACACCTATGCAACAAACGCTGCTTGAAAAACCTTTGGGTGTCATTACTCTTCTCTATTTATGAGCTTTCGATATTGCGGCGGCGTGATGATATTGCGCGGCTTGATGTTTGGACGCGCCGCAACGCGCCAGCGCTGTGTTGGTGTGTCGCGATATAAAGCGGGCCCTTGCTGCAGGGGCTGTGACACGAGATGCTTCTCGATAGGCCAGCAACGTGGCACGTAACGTGCCTATATATCTGGCCCGTGTCACTATCTGCAGTCTTAGATGCAGAGGCCTATTAGATCACGTGCAGGAGAATCGTGTTGTAATATAAGTAGCATGACACATAGTCGTTACGCGGTGTTTCCCCCGTCCGCTCTCTCGATCCCTTATGCGAGTCGGCTACCTCACTATAGGTCAGTTACGAAACGTCATTAGCGATCGCCCGGTCGCGGGTTGTCTTGCGGCTAATGAGCCCATCTTTTACTCCTTGTGCTCGGTAATGAGACGTTCGTTGAGATAGCACACCACGGGAAGCACACTAGGCACGGGATGACGTAGAGACAGCCGACGCCGTTGTGGTCGTGTGTGGGGCGCGCGCGGACTTTTCTTTCCACCGTCCGTACGCTTCTGACCTTTGTGTGTGTGATGTGGTGTGTCTTCCCCTTCCTCTTTACGTTCCTTTTCCTTCCTCCCCCCTGCTCTGGTGTGCTGACCGCCTTCCTCTGCTGCTGTCGTGCGCTGCTGTGCTTTCTGTATTCTGTGATGCTATTTGCCGTGCGTGTTCTTGTGTGTGTGGTGTGTGTTGTGTGTGTTGTGGTGTGTGTGCTGTGTGTGTCGCTTCTCCGCTCCGACCTCCCTTGGTGTGTGTGTGTGCCATGTGTCTGTTGTTGCGTCGCGTTGCGGTTGTGCGTATGTGGTGGTGCTGCGTATGTCGCCACGTGCGCCGTGCGCGTGTTGCGTGGTGCCGTGTGTGTGTGCGTGTGCGTGTGCGTGTGTGCTGCGCGCCGTGCTGCTGTCTCTGTGTGTTGATCGGCAACAATCACTCGGATCCGCCTAATACTCGCCACCCGCCTCGGAAAAATCCCGTGATATCAAGGAGCGCACATAGCAATCAAGAGCGCATAGAATCAAGAGCCGCATAAAAGAAGCTTTTTTACGATAAAAGCCGAAATAAAGATCTTTATACGCTCTAGCCATAGCATCGTGCCTAATAATGCGAGTTCGGCATATACAACTGCGCATGCGGCGAGTTTGTTTAGGTCATGCGCGTCATTTTGGGCATAAACAATTAAGGTTCCCTCCCGCCAAGCTGATTCTCTGTGTAATAAATTACGATCGATGTTTTTGACCGGCGGTTTCATACGTACTTTCTAGTTTTGCCTTCTGATATCCACACAAACGTCACCATTCTTCGCCACACGTCGCTGTCGGTTCTAGGTAAATATATTTGTATTTCTCTCGCGTAAAATCGTACTTGATATGATTGTAATATTTACTAGTATTATATTGTATGATTTACATTACGTATTTCTCTCGTGTAAAATCATACTTGTTATGATTGTAATATTTACTAGTATTATATTGTATGATTTACATTACGTATTTCTCTCGTGTAAAATCATACTTGTTATGATTGTACTATTCGAAGATGAACTTAGTTAAACTTACTCTGTCTCGTAAATCGTACTTGTTAGAAATACGTAGACGCGATGAAACGCACTTCCACTAACTTCTTTATAGCATATACGTATTGATGATTTGCACATGTATGTGTATGGTATAAAGTACATAATAAAGATTCTTCGCCACACGCCGCTGTCGATTCTAGATTCTAGATTGATGTTTGATGACCGTGCAACGGGCATATCCATCGAGCTATCCCCCGAGAATAGACGCTAATCACAATGCAACACTATCATTTGTATTGAGGGGATACGGGGATTACTTCTCAGACGATCAACTCTTACAAATATCAGGGGGCGGATCCAGGGCTGAAGCTAGATAGTATTTTTCCAGATTTTAAGGGCACATTCCCCAAAAAGGGCACACCACCCCACAGTGGGCGCCGTTAGGCACGGAAGCACATGGCGAGGGATCTGGGGGGCCTCCCCCAGAAAATTTCAAAATTTCAAGGGTCCCTGGGCACAAAAATGAGCACCATTTGAGCACACATTTAGCCAATCAGCAATAGCTAAAAACCATATGGAATTTTATTTCTGCTTCATTTTGCCTGCGCTTTGCATACCAGCAATTAAAGCAGAATGATTCAAGCACTTCCCTTCTTTTTCAGATATCAAAGCTAGTTTTGTTACCATGTAAAATTTTGATTTCCTTCAAGTCCTGTCAATGAATCAGAAGAAAAAGAAAACAAATAAAGAATATAGACAAATTCCATCAAATTGTTTTCTGTATTTTTTAGCGCAAAATTTCGAAGGGCACTTTGAAATCTAGACCGTATTTCCCAATACGGCAATACCCAATAGATCTATCTAGACCGTATTTCCCAATACGGCAAATACGGTCTGAATCCGCCTCTGAATATTCAAGTGAAACAACATACAACTCTCTCAGCACATTCGGCATATTTCCTACATATCTCAATCAGTAAATGTATACAGATAGAAGTTCATACAACTCTTAATTTCTTTCATTTCATTTACTCATTTATCAACCATTGTTTCACTATACATTAGCCAACTTCTAACATATGTATATGTTTAGAAGTAGTCACACATATGCATAGTACTTATGTCGAGTTGCATCTCAAAACTACAAGTTGATATTGACTTTGTTTCAAGTAGACAAAATTCAAATGTATGATATATATACCATAAACATCAGGTTAATTTGTCTCTTATTACGTTCCTCAGTTGTGTACATGTTGTGTATATGTGTGTGGTATGTACAGTATAGTGGTACTAAACACGAGAAACTGGTTTTAATAAAACATGGGATTTTGCACAGGGGAGAGATAGTGATCCGCTAGGGGACGGCTCTGATTGGCTAATTTTGTCTCTTATTTATTTTATTTTTTATTATTTTTTGTGTATTTTGTTTTATTTTAGAATTAAGGATAGGGTTAGGCAGGGCTGCCAACCTTGAGTAAGAGTTTTGCGTGAGACATTGCGAGGGAGCGGAGCGACCAAGCCCGAGAGAGTGAAGCGACTGAGGGGGGAGGGTATGGGAGGGGGTATCCCCCCTCCGACGGTAGGGAGCTTTTGCAATTTTACATTTGAAATGGTGCAATCTTGGTGCATACTTTAGTCATGATTTCAACACATACATAGAAGCAGCATTAATGTACTAAATTGAATTGAAAAAGTAATAAATAGATTACATTCACATTGTTATTAATGCTGCATGTAGTTCACTGACCATGAAAATAGCAAAGTTCCAGATTTGTAACTCCGTTTGGTACAGGTGAGGTAGTACGCGTACGGTATACGATCGAGCGCAAACCCGTACTACTACACTCACCATGCACAATAGTCCGCTAAGCCCAAGTCGTCACACGTACACGTACGTACACTCGTACACGCAGTATAAACCAATCGTAATCCAATAGCTCGTCTTTGCGCGCCAACGATTTTCATTAGCGCAGTGCGCGCCTGCGGGAAAATCTCGGAACTTTGGGCTTGGGCATGATATCTATCTAATGTTCGGAATCCGAATATCAGAGATTTTGGAGATAATTTTTTTTTACTTTCTATTTTCGGGATTCAGCGTGAGAATTCGTTTATCAGCGCGAGACAGTCAGAATTGGGTGAATTGCGTGAGTCTCACGCCGAATGCGTGAGAGTTGGCAGCCCTGGGTTAGGGTTAGGGTTAATGTTAGGGTTAACTGATTTCTATATCTACAACTTATTTCTATATTTACTATCTCTCCCCTGAGACCTACTACAAAACATGTAGCTGATGTATTGCATTTGTGCCTACAACCAGTGAGGTGATTGTTGAAGAACCATGATTGTTCGCTGCACATTGTTGGTGACAGAAGTAATTTTGTAGCAGAGTGCATAACACCATAGTCAGATATATACACAACACAATGTGTTGTGTATATTTATGATAATACCACTACCAGTGAGATCGTCATCATTGAGAAGGATAATTTGGTTAGACGCTTAACTCTGTAAACCATTATCCATGTCACCAGACACATTTCAATTAACGGACTAAATGCCCACGTCTAGAAAAGTACATGTACAAGTATTCGAGAAATGGAAACGATACATATATTGCTAATTTCACACACGAGTATTACAAGTACTAGTAGGTTCGAAACAAAAAACATTGCTCAGCTGAGCATGTTCAGCTGAACAAGCAATGTTTGATTTGATTAACGTGTTTTCGCCTGGACGTACGTTTTGCTCAGGTGTGTGCGTCAATCGTTCTGCTACGCAGCGAAACGCCACAGACGATCTCCAATCAATATCCTTAAAAATATCACATGACACACAAAATGGCGACTACCATTTTGGATGTCATGTGACAGCGGCGCTGTACGCAGTGTTTCTGTATGTTTTGCTCAACTGTGTGCTGTGTCGGGTGGCGTGTGTGCGGTTGCTCGCCGAGCAGAACGCGAAACGCTGGAAAACATAATTTTCCGTTTTGCTCGGGTGTGTGCGTTGCGCTGCATCGTACATGAAGAAGTCCCTGCTATATATAGCTACCGACTGCCGGTGACGAAAAACGTCGTCATGCTGATCAAATAAAAATATTACAATTATATTGACTCAACTCGAGTGGTAATAGCAGCTAGTGTTCGTGGCTGTGTGCGGATTCCATCAAGAGAAACACGTTTTGCTCCACGTTCAGGGTGTTTTGCTCGGGTGTGTGCGCTAGGCTTAAGGTATAGCTAACAGGATGTGACATACTGTATTTATATTTTTGGTCCTGGTTACATAATATATCCTTATTTATTAATTTAACATTTATTTTCTATTTCAGCTTACGCTATCCACCATATAATGAAAACAAGTTGTGGTGGATCCAGAAAATCATCTAAGCTGAGCGATTCTACAAAGAAGAACTAAACTGGAGCAACTGGTGAGGAAATATGTTAACTTGCATGATATCCTAGCCAGTCCATGTGTTCAAATCTAGTACTATTTGTCAGTTCTTTGTAAAAGATTTGCTGGCAGGAAAACATCTGTTACAGGGTACCGAATGTAATAATCCAGTATCAGGGTGTCAAGTTCCTATTTTTCTTATTTTCTGGGCAATTCCTATTTTCTCCTATTTTCTGGCTTTTCATTTTTCTGAATCCAGAATTGTATGTATCCTTCTCAGAATGCAGGAATTTACATTTCAGGT
>NW_014577605.1:26996-38415 GCF_000485595.1 Priapulus caudatus
TTAGTGTAGACGAGTTGGGAGTAGGCGAAATGGGTATAGACCAACTGGGAGTTTTGCTATATAGACGAAATGAAACCGCGCGACAGCCGCCCACCCTCCTGGTGCCGGAATCCGGCCTCCCTCGGCCAAGCAGTGGCAGATTTTGATACGCACTTACCGTATATCACTGAGCGCTGGTACTCCAACTTATGACGTCGGTTTAAATATGTACAAAAACGATGCAAGCACGATCTCGATGCGTTCGCCTTCTTCGCTCGGACATACAGCTTCACACGTCGTGGGAGGATGGCTGAGGCATCACACGCTGCAGTCACTTCTTTCTGCTGTGGAATACTGCTGCGCCGATACTGCAAACCCTAACCCTAATCCAAAACCTAACACTAACACTGCTGTGCCGATACTGCAAACCCTAACCTTAATCCAAAACCCACACAACAGTGACACAACACAGTCACACCCACACACACATGCACACACAACAGCCCAGTGACACACACACACACCACACACGCTATGCACACAAAGAGGAACACCAAGTGGTTGGACAAAGTGGCGGCAGATAGGTCTCGGCGCAGTGCGCGTAAAAAAGCAGTCCCTCACGGAGGAGGACGCCGCAGAGCCGTAGATGCGATGAAGGGGTTTCACGAAGCTTAGTATCCAGTGGGGTGGGGTTGCGTGAAAGCGTTGGGAGGACCCCATGGGTCCGTGCGAGAGGCGGAGATGAGTCCATGGGACTTGTGATAGTAACTGCGACCCACAGTGCCATTAATAACGCACCACCACATAGCACAAACACACACATGCAACACAACAACACACACACACAGCACAGCGACACCACACACACACACACACCACGATGCACACACACACGACACACAACACACACACACACAGCACACACAGTCACACACAGTCCACACACACCAACACACACAAGCGCAGCAGCCCACGAACATTCAGCCACAATGCCAGGCACACACCACGCGACACACACACACAGTACACAACACACACCACACACACACACACACACCAGCAACACACACTGTGACACAACTACACACACACATAACACGCACTAACTACACACACAACACACAACACACACACAAGACCACACACACACACTCACACACACACATCACATCAACCTGAACTGCGAATCTTGTCCCTTTTCTTAATCTAAATGCTATAATGTAATACCAACCTATTAGCAACCCCAAAGGCAGGTGGGCAGATTTATAGTATGTTCAATATAACATACAATTTTAACTACTAGCAAAGACCGTTTCCTTGGGAGGGTAGCTGCCACGACGACACATGGGTCACCACACACCACACACACAACCACCCGACACTACATCCGAGACACAGTTCACACGCACACTTCTTCAACACAAACCAACAACAACACAACACACACCACCATCACGGCACACACCCAACAATGCAGACACCAACACAACACCCAAAACAAAACACGAACCATAGAGCTAAACCGGGTTGCAGCCAGCACCCACACACCACAACACACACACACACCACAACAAACAACACACACACACTACACACACCCTCACCACACACCCACACAACGCATAGCGGCCACACACACACACACCACACGACACACAACACCCACGGGGGCACACACACAACACCACACACAACATACACACACACACACCGGCGGCCTAGTGGGCACAGCGACTCGAAAGTCGTAGGCGAGGCAGCTGTCAGGCCGGGCGCACACACCCACAATCGAGTCTGTGACACACAACAACAACACACACAACACGCGCACAACAACACACGACACACACACACACACACAACACACACAACCACACCACTACACCTGAAACTCGATCTTGTCTTTATCTACATCTCTGAATGTACATAACAACCGCTATTAGCAAAACCCAAAAGGGCAGGGGGCAGATTCCCCGCCGTGAGCCTCAGTCGCCAGGGAGGGAAGACTTGTGCGCGCGTAATAACATGCTTACATAAAACAGATTGCTGGCGTTTCAATCAATAGGCTGCTCTCACGGCGCTCATTAGGGTCTATGTCCCCAGAGGTTACTCGCCGGCACGTTACCCTGGGTACTGGTCCGGTATAACCAAGGAAGCGTCACCTGAATCGAACTATCCTAGCTGAGATATCGGTTATGCGTTAGGGTTAGGGTTATGTTAGAGTTAGGGTTAGAGTTAGGGTTAGGTTATGGTTAGCAGTTGGAGTTAGAGTTAAGGGTTAAGGGTTAGGGTTCAGGGAGTAGGCGTAGCGACTCCCTAAGACTCGTTGTAGTGGAGTAGGCAGGTACTACTGGCATATTAGATAGTCAGTGATTTAGTTACCAGGTACGTTCGTCCGTATACCGGCCCAGTAAGCCCAGGGTAGCGGCTACGGCAGTACGCTGGAGCACAGACCCTATCAGCCTCAAGGCATCTTTGCATGTGTGGCCTAAAGGAAAGATCGCGACGCACGCGGCGTTTGCATTCGTCAAACAGAAGAGGACGGAACGAAAGATAAGGATAAGGGCGTCACGTTTACTCACCGTCGCGATAGTTAGAACGTCAGCAGTCCAGATGACCGCAGGTCCGCCCTACTAAGCTATAGACACTGCTGAGCACGAAAACGGTTACGCTCACACGGTAGAGGAACTTGGCAACGGGAGCTGCAAGTGCAAACCACGCTTGACATTTTCGTGCTTCCGATCATTTCTTCTTGCAAGGCAAGTCGCGCCCTAGCGTTTCTCATCACATATCTGTGACACGTCATGTCCGATAGAAGTATAGAGAAACGCTAGACCGACTGCTGCAAGAATATCGTATCAGACAGCACGATGTAAAAGCCGGCACGCTTGAGCAGTCCTATCGCTACGGTCGGATTGATCCTAACTTCATTTTCTATCCTCCTTCTTCTTCGCTCGTTGCTCAATCACATTTCTTCCCTTCTTCTTGTACTTCACACTCTGAGAATCTAATTCTTCTGGGCTTCTTTCTTCTTCTTCTTCTTCTTTCTTCTTCTTCCCTGCCTCTTCACTCTTTTTTCCTCGTTTTCGCTTCTTTCAATCGTATCATTAAGCCTTTTTTCCTTCTCCTTCATTCTATTTTCTTTCTAACTAATATTCAACAAATATCAATTCGCATTCAATTGATATGAACGCGGTAAATCACGCAAGCGATGTTGAAACCCAATAATCCTACTCCAGGATCATAGTTCTATAAGCATGAGACGCACACCACACCCGAGCACAACACGCTGACACGTGGAGCTTAAAAACCGGCTCGTTTCCGCCCTAGCGATGACATTCTGTACGAGCAATGTGTGCGGATTCTATTAACGTAACACTAAAAACACATCTGCCTCCGCACTGAGCATGATTCAGACTGAAACAAGGCCGAATACGTTTGCAACCTTCGCTCAACGCGATCTATCAGCCTGACCGATATACGCTTTTCGGCTAAGCGTGTTGTGCTCAATCAGTTTCTGCGCTACCCCACAGCAGCACTACACCCCCGACCACACTGACCGACTCTCCAATCAATATCCCTACATCAACAAATCACCTCACAATACACAAAAACTGGGCCGAATACGCAGTATATTGGATGTCACCATAGTGACACCGCAGGCAGCCACCTGCTACCGACAGTGTAATGTCTGTATTGTTTTGGCTTCACAACTGAGTGTGAATAGGTGTTCGGGTGGCCGCTGTGATCGTGATTGCTCGGCCGAGCACAAAACGCCGAAAGCGAACCTCAAACCGAAAAAAACCCAAACCCGAGGGAAACCGCCCCAAGCAACACATCGGAAACAATCAATAAATTTTTCGCCTCTCTTGAACTACGGTTGTGTCGCGTTGCCCGCTGCATCCGAGTAAATGAAGCAACTCCTCGCCGTATACCTATAGGCCTACGTACTGCCGTGCATCGAAAGAAGACGTATCCGTCAAATGCTGATCAAATATTAAACAATTATAACAAATTATACCTGACCTCAAACCTCGAGGGTATATATGCAGGCTAAAGTGAGCTTACTAGTACTTGTATACGCGCTGTTGTGAATTAGGCTAATATAGTGTATTCGTTGTCCATCTTTCTACGAATACTTGTACATGCTATCTTTTGCTGAGACACGTGGTCATTTAGTCGCCTTAATTGAAAGGTGTCTGGTGACTATTATAATGGGTTCATCAGAAGTGTAATGGCGTCGCCAATTTACTTCTCAATGTACGGATGCATCGATGACGATCTCACTGTATTCATCTAAAGATGAGTATCATCAACAATCATATGTGTGTTGTGGTGTGTTGTTGCTGTGTGTGTTAGTGATAATATAAGTTGTGTTGTTATATATCTGACTAGTGGTATGTTGTCATCTCTGTCTACAAAATCTCTATTTGCTTCTGTGCAACAATGTCAGCGAAGACAATACAATGAGATTCCTTCAAGCAATCTACGCCTAACGCGTGGGCTTTGAGAAAAACTGGTTGTGTTTTATTTCAAATTATTCGCCGATATTTTCACCAACTATCGTCCATTTGAGCTCAGTTTCGCGCCGACCATTGGCCAAATAAGTATCCGCCAATAGGATTACATCGAGACATTATATGCGTTCATGTATATACACACCAGTATCGAGACACGGGAGATTCTCACGATTGATGATCCTTGAATTTCGCCCATTGTTCCTACATTTCGGCCAGTTTTCGCGACGTGCCAGTTCCCATGTGTCGTCCAGTGGTTTTGCCTCAGCGTGTCGCCAAGTTTGTCTCATTCCTCGCAGGGGTCGCCGGATTTCGTCGCTTAGTTTTCGCCCGTATCACCCCTGTGGTTCGAGTGGTAAAAAGTAGGCCTCTGTAATTGGAACTAAAAACCTATAAGAGAGTGCTGTTAGAGTGGTGGAGTCAACTATTTTAATTTGAGAACAGAAGCGAAATTCGTACACTATCAAAACAGTATGGAATCATAGTACAGGCGGTAGCCTTGTGCAACCAACTTATTTACCCTAACCTTAGCCCTAGCCTATACCCTTATACTCTTACGAATGAATGACTCAATTGTTTTTTGAAGAAATGAGGAAGGTAAATCAAGTTTTGTTGTGCAGGGGGGGGGGGGGAGTGGGGGGTGGTGGTCCGGGCGGGTTTGGGGGATCCTGGTTGGAAGCGAGAGAAGGGAAGAGGGAGAGAGAGGATATGACGTGTACCACGGCGAGCGCTGGAGCGGGTCCCACTACGATCAACGCGGGAAGGCAACACGCGCACAGCGGAGAGAGAGTTGAGATGCAGTGATTGCATTGCAGTCTGTAGGAGCGGGGAGCGACGCGTGAGCAGCGTGGAGAGAGCGGGAGGGTGGCGATGGAGAGTGCGCGCGCATGCGCGAGCGCGAGGCGGGGCAGGAAAAATGCGGGGAGAGAGAGGAGAGAGGAGCGAGCGTGAGTAGCAACATAAAAATTTATTTTGGCGAAATGGAAGAGAACTGGCAAGTGGTTAAAAAACACGCAAAAATGGGAAACGTATGGAGACGAAATAGAGAAACACTGAGGCGAATGTGGAAAGCTGGCGTTAAGTAATGAGGAAAAATAGCTGTAAATTAATGAATAGAACACTCCGAGCACAACTGCGTGTCACGACAACTGAATCACAAATTCTAGCATACACTCAACTACATGTATATTTTTGATATAGTTAAGAGTAATCAGGGAGAGCAAATTGTAAACTATATAATAAAATTCGGCTCATAAATACTAAAGCTACCGCTTTGGATATAGGCTTATTACATAGTTAACTCTATAACAAATTATTACAACATACCATAAGACTTCTAAACACCCACAATTAAACGGCTCATTAACTCTTCAACATCGCTCAAGGACGAGCAGGAATCACGCAGATTACAACGCACATTCTGATCTAGTCTCCTCTCGCGCTAGCACCACACACGCAACTAATATCACGTGCTCACACTAGAACCCACAATAACATGAGCATATACAGTAGGACATAAAAAAAGGTTAATGCCTAATCACATAATCCACTGAGATATTATCCCCCGGAGAGCAAGTCTAAGACCGCGTAAATTCACATATATGCCCAACCCAACCTCACTAACGTTCATAATACCTACAACTCACAAGCCCAAAACTCTCCAAGCACCAAAAACAAATCCTATTGCCCCACACCGCCATCAAGGCGCGAACGCAATCTGCGCCAGATGAAAATCGTTGAGCGCGCAAAGACGAGCTATTGAATTAGCGATATTGTGGTTATACTGGACGTGTACGAGATGTACGTACGTGTATCGTGATGCACGACTTATGGGCTTAGCGGACTATTGTGCATTCGGTGAGTGTAGATAGTACGGCGTTGCGCTCGACTCGTATACGCGTACGTCGTACTACCTGCACCTGTAACCAAAGCGGAGTTACAAATCTGGAACTTTGCTATTTATCATGGTCAGTGAATCTACATGCAGCGCATTAATACAATGTGAAATGTAATCTATTTGATTACTTTTTCAATTCAATTTAGTACATTATGCTCGCTTCTTAATGTATGATGTTTGAAATCATGACTAAAGTAATGCATCCAAAGATTGCACCATTTCCAAATGTAAAATTGCAAAACAGGCTCCCTACCGACATCTTCTTCGCTCCATTTACAGATCCGGAGGGCACGAAATGACCCCCTCCCATACCCTCCCCCCTCAGCAACCGCTTCACTCTCTCCGCGCTTGTCGCTCCCATCCCTCGCAATGTCCATCTACGCAAAACTCTTACTCAAGGTCTGGCAGCCCTGCCTAAACGCCTATCTTATTCTAAATAAAACAAAATACACAAACAATAAATTAAAAAATAAAAATAAAAGTAGAAGCAAATTATAGCCAATCAGAAGCCGTCTCCCTAGCGGATCCACTATCTCTCCGCCGCTGTGCAAAATCCCATGTTTTTATTAAAACAGTTTTCTCGGTGTTAGTACCATATACATGTATCATACCACACACATATACCAACATGTACACAATGAGTGAACGTAATAGAGACAAATTAACCTGTATGTTATGGTATATATAATCATACATTTTGAATTTTGTCTACTTGAAAACAAAGTCAATATCAACTTGTATTTTTGAAGATGAGCAACTCGACAATAAGTACTATGCATATGTGTGACTACTTCTAAACTATAATATGCTTAAGAAGTTGGCTAATGTATAGTGAAACAATGGTTGATAA
The DNA here is from genome assembly GCF_000485595.1 of Priapulus caudatus. Lineage (NCBI taxonomy): Eukaryota > Metazoa > Priapulida > Priapulimorpha > Priapulimorphida > Priapulidae > Priapulus > Priapulus caudatus. The sequence continues at coordinate 34,237 of NW_014577605.1, forward strand.
ATGAAGTAAATGAAATGAAAAGAAATTAAGAGTATGTATGAACTTCCTATCTGTATACATTTACTGATTGAGATATGTAGGAAATATGCCGAATGTGCTGAGAGAGTTGTAGTGTTGTAATTCACTTGAATATCCAGAGCGGATTCAGACCGTATTTGCCGTATTGGGTAAATACGGTCCTAGATTTCAAAGTGGCCCTTCGAAAGTTTTGGCGCTAAACAAATAAGAAAACAATTTTGATGGAATTTGATCTGATATTCTTTAATTTTTTTCTTTTTCTCTGATTCATTGAACAGGAATTGAAAGGAAATCAAAAATTTTACATGTAACAAAACTTAGCTTTGATATCTGAAAAAGAAGGAAGTGCTTGAATCATTCTGCTTTAATTGCTGGTATGCAATAAGCGGCAGCAAAATAAAGCAGAAATAAACCTTCCATATGATTTACACTATAGCTCATTGCTGATTGCTAAATGTGTGCTCAAATGGGTGCTCATTTTTGTGGCCAGGGACCCTTGAAATTTTGCAATTGTTTCTGGGGGAAGGCCCCCAGATCTCGCCCATGTGCTTCCGTGGCCTAACGGCGCCACCTGTGGGTTGGTGTGGCCCTTATTTGGGAAATGTGCCCTTAAAATCTTGAAAATACTATCTGCTTTCAGCCCTGGCTCCGCCCCCTGATACTGTTGTAAGCAGTTGATCGTCTGAGAAGTAATCCCGTATCCCTCATACAAATGATAGTGTTGGCATGTGATTCAGCGTCTATTCTCGGGAATAGCCTCGATGATCATGCCCGTTAGGGACGTCATCAAACATCAATCTAGAATCTACGAATCGACAAGCGGCGTGTGGCAGCGGAAGATCTTTATATATGTCTACTTTTATACGGCATACACATTACATGTGGGGCGAAATCGATCAATACGTATATGTATACAAAGAAAGTTAAGTAGAGAAGTGCCTGTTATCATCGCGTCTACGCTATTTCTAACAAGTACGATTTATGAGACGAGATAAAGTTTAACCTAAGTTCATCTTCGGAAATAGTAAACAATCATAACAGTTGATTTTAATCACCGAGAGATAATACGTAAATGTATAATCATACATATTAATACTAATTAAATATTACCAATCATATCAACGTACGATTTAAGCGAAGAGAAATACAATATATATTATACCTAGAACGACGCGACGTTGCGAAATGGTGACGTTTTTGTGTGGATCCTAGCTTAATATAACTGCCCCAGGCAAAACGATTAACTGAGTTTGGCAGAAAATTAAAAAACTAGAATTTTGTTTGGCGCGTGATAACATAACAAGCCATGCTGTCGCGTCGTTCCACGTCACAGCGAGCGTCGCGTCCACTATTATCAGTACCTACTGATTTCGATACGCGTCGCGTCACCTGGCCCGTCCAAGCCATTGTACTACCGCTATTGTTCCCATACGCTCATAAGGCCGTCACATTTGTTCAGCCCTTGTCACCAAGTTGTGTCCGGCAAACCGCTATAATCGTCGCATCAAGACGCCTGCACCGTTTTGTCAGGCCGCTTGTCAATTTAATAACTGACGTAAAGTTGCACCGATGCCCAAACGTCGCATCCTGTCGCACCGTTTGCTGAATACAATAATCCCCTTGACCCTCTCTTGAAAAGTTGCAATGTCCTCATGAAAACGTTTTCCATAAAAACGATATACTACATATCCAACTATGTTCAATAATACCGTCCACCTATAAGAAAAAGAAAAAACGGTAATAATTGTTTATACGCGTGCATTATGACAATAACTCCAGAACAGTGATACAAAACAAAACATCAGTCCCACTGCAAAATCATAACGCCCGAAGCCAATAGTGTATCCTAGCCGCCGGTTATGACAATCCGGATAGAGTCGTGAGGCGGAGGCTCCATTGCCATTCCAGGCCGCGACTGTATTCAACATGTGCACCGTGCTCGCATGTGAGGTGGGCGAGACAGGCGGTTTTCAAGATACCGATCGTTGGGTTATAGCCACAAGGGGATAGAAGGGAACTGATGGAACCAACACACTTTTTGACCAGTACAGGTCGGCGAGCATCACTGGCAAGAACTCAGGCATATCGAACTTGTAGCTGGGACCGAAAGGAAGTGGTAAACTGTTTGCAGAATTTCAATAGCCGTCGGGGGTTATATGCAGAGAAGCGATGCTCACATATGTAGATGTAGTAGCTGGAGGAAGATGCACACCGGAACATTCGATAAGTGTAGCATTATGCGGGTGCTCGTCCGTGGCGCTATGTAATAACAAGTGCTGCGTCGCGCTAACTAGAAAAAGCCAATGTAATGCCTGCCAGAAGCAGCACGCCATTATTCTTCTCTCCAAACACTCCCGAACGTGAAAAAGGATTCGTCTATAGGTTCTGATTTTGAGCCGAATGAGAAAGACTTAGCCGGGCCGAAGGCTTAGCTATAGCCGGAGAAAGGACGTTCGCCGTGCTAATCAATATGGTAAATAGAGCGGCGCGCAGGCAACCTGAGCTTTGATAGAGTGTTCCAGCCCCGTCATCAAACATGCTAATGCAGCTAGTGTTTAAGGCGATATATGCTAAAGCCTTGCGTAGTAAGTTAAGGTTCTGCGATCAAAATGTATATTACCCTTGTAAATAATCGGTTCTGTGTAGCGAGATGTAGACGAGACCTGGTCAGCGACTTAAAAGCTTTGACGACACTTCGCTCAGACTCAGGTGAGCTTGCACCCCGGGGAAAAAAAATTATCCTTTGGAAATGAAAATTAGAAAAAGAGTAATATGAGAAAAAAAAAGGAAAAAAAACAAGCGTAGAGCTGGTAGAGTAATCTCGGTTCGTACGTCGAAAGGTTGAGCCCTAGCTGTAGATATTTTGCACATTCACATCGTTTATCGAAAACAACTGCTCAAGAGTGCTAGTTATGGATGCAAACAGACAAATTGATCTGCATTAACGCTGTACATGTCCTCAGTGCAGACGCAACGTTCGCTAATGTGCAATTCATGAGGCAATTAGCGCACACTGAAAGGAATGTTTGAAATTATCACAAAAGTCACAGCCCACGTTGCTTGCTGAACCGGGCCAAGTGTAGGGCGACCAACTTGTCCACACTGAGCACCACCATCACAAATCAGAATTGTGCCGTCAAAGATATAGATAGTCGAGTTGCGATGTTTAGGAACCGAAAAATCACACTCATCTTTTATCATTTGGGAGTCGATCCAGAAACAATACTAGCTCCAGCGACCGCAGCGGTAGTAAGCGTATAAGCGTGGCAAAAGGACAAATTAGTGCGCTTTGTTCATCGTAAGCACTGCTCAAAACTCGCGACCGCTTTAGTAGCCGTGTAATGTTTGGCTTAGCCAAGGAACCACAAGAACCGACTACTTCCATAACCGGTGGCGTGACCGCGGCTGATCATGTATCAGTGAGCACACAGGAACACAGCAAATGAATTCATGCATCGACCCTAGAACACTGGATCCCAATAAACTAGCATGCAACCACTCGTACCCACTCGTGTATACAGCGCAAACCCTGAGACATGCCAATCTCATAAAAATCATTCATTAGACATCGTTATCTATCAATTATTGGCCAATTCCCATTATTGGCCACGCACGATTTTCCCAACATTTTATTTCTACATGTGTACATTGATGGAATTATAAAAAAATAGAACTACACAGCAGACTATACAAACAGATCGACGACAATGCATCCTGGAAACTAATCCAGACACACGTACAAGAATAAACTGCTTAGAAAATGTCATTGTGGCTTGAAAACACTAATCACACAAAATTGTTAAAGTGCAAATATTGCCGAATATAGGCCTACACTGACCTTTATACAAACTAAAATATAGTATAAGTTCAGTACCGTCATACTATGTTTGGAAATCAGCAAGCAAAACTAGAAAGTACGTATGAATCGGCCGCGTCCAAAAAACATCGATCGTAAATTTATACACAGTAGCTGCAGCTGAGCGGGAGGCGAACTATTGTTTATCCCAAATTGACGGGATGACCTAAACAAACTCGCGCATGCGCAGTTGTAATCGCCGAACTCGCTTATTAGCACGATGCTTATCAAGAGCGTTAAAGATCTTTATTCTGCCCTTTTTATCGCTAAAAAGCTTCTTTAATGCACGCTGCCTTGATTTATGC
>NW_014577605.1:38440-41384 GCF_000485595.1 Priapulus caudatus
CAGCAGTGTTGTGTTAGGTTTTGGTGGATGTAGGGTTTAGGGTTTGCAGTATCGGCGCAGCAGTGTTAGAGCTTTAGGTGTGTGTGTGTGTGTGTGTGTGTGTGTGTCCGTGTGGGCTAGCTCCAAGAAACGGTCTTTGCTAGGGTTAAAATTGTATGTATATTGACGTTAGCCACACAGCCTGGTCGGGCTACGTGTGGGCCTGCCTAGCTATCATAACTGCTGTCAACAACACGCGCACACGATTAAATGGATGCATTGATTGCATTCAGTATGTATTACCTTTTAACCTGATTGCACGTGAAACGATTTCCATGTAGGGAGTTCCCCATGTCCACGTCAGGCGTGCATGATGAATAAATCTATATCATTATAATGTACATCGTTAAATTGTGAAATTGTAACAACTGGTCTAAACAGGAAGAATATGTATAGCTTTATAAAGAGTAATAATTAATATATCATTAACTAGCCACACGCACATATTCCATCATCACAGTTCATATTAATTTTCAATTAATAGTTCAATTTCCTGTTAAATTTTTAGGCTCATAAATACTTATGCTTCCTTTCTTTTTTCTTACATGTTATTCTTAAATATTCAAGTAACGTTACACATGAAATGCTTCAGCGCAGAACGCGTGACGGCCATTCCTCAGTGCCAACTTGCACAAACCTCTTGAAGATTTATCGGACTTGAGCTGGACTTAAAGAGGAGCCTAATCCCAACACTAACCCCAACAGTAACCTTAGCTCTATCCCTAACCCTAACCCTAACGTTAAACCTAACTCAAACCTTAACCCTAACACGAATCCTAAGCCTAACACTAAGTCCAATTCTAATCCCCCCTAACTCTAACTCTATCCCTAACCTTAATCCTAACCCCAGCCCTAACCCAAAGACGATTCCTAACCTTAACCCCAACGCTTGCCCTAACCCTAAGCCTAACCATAACACGAACCTTAACCATAACACTAATCCTAAGCCTAACACTAAGCCCAATTCTAACCCTAACCCTAACCCTAACCCTAACTCGAATCTTAACTCTAGCTTTGCCCCTAACCCTAACTCGAACCTTAACCCTAATCCTAACCCTAAGCCTAACCCTAAGCCTAATCCTAACACTAACATGAACCTTAACCCGAACCCTAACTCTAACATATGTTAGACTTTCCTCTATACGTTAGACGTCGTATATCAGTCACATCGGTTCCACAAAGTCGGCCCTAAGCAAAAAAGGTCACTTTTGATGGAAATTGACCGTTCGTCGGCATGCACGTCTGAGTATAGAACGTGTTGCGGTCTGTCCAGCATTATCTGCCTGGCCGCGTTGGGTCGCCACCAGGAGTGTATGGACTGCATTGACAGAGACCTGCATCTACGGGGCATGTCCGCTGATCTGGTCGTCGTCAGAGCCAGGTTACACCAGCTACGTGGTCAGGTAGGTGCTGACGTGCATACGTGTAGGACCTATGTATGTTAGTGTGCGTATGTATGTGTGTATGAGAGAGAGAGAGAGAGAGAGAGAGAGAGAAAGAAAGAGAGAGAGAGAGAAGAAGAAAGAGAGAGAGAGAGAGAGACGAGAGAGAGAAGAAAGAGCAGAGATAGTAGAATAGAAGATAGATTAGAGGTGCGAGAAGAGGGGGGGGGGCGCGTATCCGGCGGCGCGGTGCTACGATAGGCCGATAGTAGTTGGTATGTGACAGTACAGAAAGATTCTAAATGTGCTGTTAGCTGGTATCTGGTAGCTGCGATATGGGAGAACTGAAATATCGCCTCCCTACCAGTATCAGCAGCATCCATGTAGTGTATATGGCTAAATATATATGCTTTGTAAAGCCTCGGCACGTGTTTACCTAGCATACACACAAACCTGTGATAATAAAATGCTGCGTAATTGGAATTGCGTATGTGTACAAGGAATTCGCGAAGTTAGCTAGATTCACAGGAAGATATGACGCGGTAAGCCCTTAGCTGCGTTTGCCGCTAGTGTGTTATGTAAATAAGATAGAAAATATGCGCACGACACATCGCGTCGCGTGACGCATGCACACAGCACTGGGCACTCGCGGCAAACACACGCAATCCGCACGCATATACACGCCTACACACGGGCACTCAACGCGTCAAAATAGCCACGCACATCACGAACGGCACACACCGGCGGCAGGCACACCGCGTATGGCTAAGCCATTTTGATATGCATAATTGCGACGAAACCACGGTTCGCTCGCACGAAACCAGTGTTTCGTGGGCTCACCAAACCTAGTTTCATGGGCAGAACGCAGGTTCTATGCCCAATGAAACTAGGTTATCGTGCACGAAAACTGGTTTCTAGCCCTATAACCGCAGTTAATAGCTGAATCTTAGTTTGCGTGAGCAAGAAACTAGTTTTGGGAGCAAGAACCTAGGTTTCAGTCAAGAAAACGCCACTTTCAACTGCGCGCCATTTGTATCATAATATCGAGAAAGCCCAGCGTTGCCTCGCACGAAACGGCAGGTTTCGTGCTCAACAAAAACCTAGTTTCTTAGCCATGAAACATAGGTTTCATGGCATGAAAGCCTGGTTTCTAGCCCTAATAACCGCAGTTATAGCTGGAGTATCTTAGTTTCTTGAGCAGAAACTAGGATTTTTTTGGGAGGCAAGAAACCCAACTTTCCAAAGACCGGCGCAATTTTATCATAATTCGAGAAACCATAGTTTCGAGCGACGAAACCTAGTTTTGCGTTACGTTGCTTAAAAGGCCCGATCTAGGAATTCGTAATCCCGGAGGCGTGACGTCAGCGTAGTTCAGCCCACTCGGGGGCCACTGCTACAGTAAAATACTTAAGAAATAACATACTAGTTAGGCTAATTAATTAAATATTGTTATAAATAAATTAAATATGCTGTGCTATTAAATGTATGAGAGTGGTATGTGCGTGTATGCTGGCCGGTGTACC
>NW_014577605.1:46864-49077 GCF_000485595.1 Priapulus caudatus
TCTTCTATTATGGACTCTTGGTGTTATCAGAAGTAGATAATAGGGACCCCCCCCTATCCCCCTATCCCCTTATCCCCTATTCCCTATTATCTATTTCTGGTATTATATTAATGGCACCCGGGTGCGCTCCTGTTAATTGCCAGAGTGAGTGCATAACGGCCAAAAGGACTACATAGCGTACGTCACATATAATAAGCGTCGTGCATAACACGCGTCACATCGGCGCGCTGCGATCCCTCCACGCAGTGCCCTCACGCGCTGCTCCTATTTTACATATTACTGAACTGCTAGATTGCTTCCACGCGGAAGGAGACGTGAACGCCGCAATGGCAGACTATCAACAGGCCTTTGAGCTGGATCCGACAGACCCGTCCATCCATGTAAGGTGAGCGAGGTGACGTGAATGCCCTTCATTGGAGACAAGATCTGATATGAAGAAATCAAAAATAGACAATATAGTCCAATAATAATAATGTAGCGATGCAAAATTATGCGAGTTAATTTCGGACGTTTGGATCACAAACACGTTGAAACGCACTTAGTATAATGGTAGTAGGATGGCCCGCGAGGTGGTTAGTCATAAGTCATTAGCCTTTAGTCATGAGTCGTCGGAATTACGGCCATCGGACCCTCACTAAAGAGGGTAGCCACAGTAGTGTAACGCATGCATAGATGATGCAACAGGGAGAATAGGCCACCGGCTATAGCCGGGCGAGATCCAGGAATGCTCCATGTTACGTCACCGATCAATGTTGTAGACCACCACGTCACACCCGACCACACCGCCCCCATATATAAGTGAAGGAATAAGCTAGAAGCGGGGGTGGTGGGAAGTGGGAAGATAACACTGGTCGAAAAGTGTAACCGTGTGGGAAAGAAATAAAAGAAGATTCTCCTACGACAGCCTGTGCGCCGCATACTATACACTTCTCACTTGCTTCCCTACATTTCCATTACGTTTCCCCTTTTAATAATAATAATAATGATTATTATTCTAATTATTACCTACCCCTAAGATTTTGCAGTGAAAACCTAACACACTGAAGCCGTTTCCCGGTCGCCTGCTTGCTTGTATAGGTTAGCAGCAGTGCACGCTCAGGTAGGCCGCAGCTGTCACGAGCAGCATCAGTACCAGACAGCCGTGCATCACCTAAGCGAAGCCGTGCACTACAACCCGCGCGACGCCGACGTCTACGCGACACGGGCCACGTGTAGACTCAAGTTACAGGTAACGCTCATGTACGGGGGGGGTGCAATCGTGTAGAGCACGAGGGTAGACGAGAATTGACGAGGTAGAGTATACGCTACGGACACCAATGCTGTCGTTGTACGATGTGCATGTGGCGTATATGTGTGTTGTGTATAACAACCGTCGTTGTTATAGTTTATACAGTACCCGAATAGACTGATTGGACAATCATCTCAATGGAAGCTATCATCATACTATACTTAAATGGACGTGACAAGTGAAGGTTCTCGTGCAGGCAAGAGATTTTCATTACGGTTAATAAGGCCGCAGTAGGCAGTTAGTGATGAACGTACAGATGCCATACACAGATACATGTACGCATGGGTTCATTATCAACGATCCTTACGTGTGATATGACCTGCCCTGTATGAGCCATTGCATGATGTCGTCTGTCTTGTGCAAGATCTTCTACGCCAAGAATATTGCCCTGTTAGGAGTTCTTACATAAGGTCTTCTGTCCTGTTAGGAGTTCTTACATAAGGTCTTCTGTCCTGTTAGGAGTTCTTACATAAGGTCTTCTGTCCTGTTAGGAGTTCTTACATAAGGTCTTTTGTCCTACTAGGAGTTCTTACATAAGGTCTGTACTGTTAGGAGTTCTTACATACGGTCTTCTGCCCTGTTAGGAGTTCTTACATAAGATCTTTTGTCCTGTTAGGAGTTCTTACATAAGGTCTGTTCTGTTAGGAGTTCTTACACACGGTCTGTCCTGTTATGAGTTCTTACATAAGGTCTTCTGTCCTGTAGGAGCTTGTAGGGGCGCGTGAGGACGTCGTCGCCGCGGCATTGCTAGGGCCGTCGACCGACCTGCCCGCAGCCCTCTGTGAGCAGCTATTCCCGGGCAAGGACCTGCGACAAGTACTGCAGAGCCCCATAGCGGAGGAAATGCAATGTAGACTCTTGCCACAGGCAGTGACGTCGGCAAGCGGGTAAGCCGTGCGTGAAGCGTGGGGAGGGTGGGGTGGGG
>NW_014577605.1:49663-56881 GCF_000485595.1 Priapulus caudatus
CTATTATGTTGCGGTATAAAAACCCGGATTTGGTTCTTGGAAAGACTATTAATATATACTATTATGTTGCGGTATAAAAACCCGGATTTGGTTATTGGAAAGACTATTAATACATTTAATTACTGCGTGCTTCTGCCATTGCCTCGATGATAGCGTAGAGTCCGGCCACCAGCAGGTGTCTATAGAATACGCCAACGATGACAAAATAAATAGACGAGGCTGCTTTCCTGATCCAGCCGCATGGAGAGAGGAAAGACAGTTTCAGGCCAGTTTTGCTAGAGAAAAGAAGAAGGTGAAAAGATCGCGCGCAATGCAACCATTACGCGTATAGAGCTTAGAATGCTGCTATAGGCCCCCTATTACGAAGTCGCGCTAACGATACATCGATACATCTATCCACGACTACTGGGCATTTATTAAAGATCACTGTGGGGTGGTGTGCCATTTTTTAGCGATATGCCCTTTAAATCTGGAAAAATACTGTCTAGCCTCAGCCCTGCATGGAACCGGCCCTGATGTACGTCTCAAATGCTTGATTATTAAAACTTCAACACCCTTTACCTATTATCTGAATATTATATATGTATATATATATATATAGCTCTAAGGTTTTTTATCAACTACTAATTAATCATGTTTGTTTTATTACCGTAATAGAACCCATGAACAATCTTAGCGTTAGATAGTTAGATCAATGACCCAGTGTCTGTCGCCACAGGTTCAAGAAGATGTAAGAAGTGTTTATCACCAACGCAACAGCCTCGAGAACACTGCGCCCAGGATGTCAACACGTGTAGCTGAAGACGCGTGTGCGTCCCCATCTGGTGTCGGCTGGAGAAAGTTCACAGTAGGGAAATAAATGCTGACTAATGAACTCGCAATGGCGAAATCGGAATAACGAAGGTTCATCCGTTCATCTCGGTGTTCTCAAAACCCGGAAAAACGAATCCGGGTTTCAATTGATACGGATATATTATAATTGTAAACCTGCGTTTGCTAAGTACGATCACATGTAACGTAAATAGGGTACGATTCGAACAACCAAAATGGGTCAGGATGGTCCGACAAGCGAAGTCTAAGCGTGCGCCTTTCCATTTCTCTGTAGTGTTCAAGACATATTAAACACGTTATTTGTGCACCAACGGCTTCTCTAAATTGCATTATTCAGAACATAATAAGTAGGATTGCTGTTTGTACACACTGTTTGTGCACCAACGGTTAATTTCTCTTAATTACATTATTCAGAAGATAAAAAGTAGGACTTCTGTTTGTACACACTGTTTGTGCACCAACGGTTTCTATTAATTACATTATTGAGAAGATAACAAGTAGGACTGCTGTTTGTACACACTGTTTGTGCACTAACGGTTTCTATTAATTACATTATTATTCAGAAGATAACAAGTAGGACTGCTGTTTGTGCACACTGTTTGTGCACTAACGGTTTCTATTAATTACATTATTCAGAAGATAACAAGTAGGACTGCTGTTTGTGCACATTGTTTGTGCACCGGCGGTTTCTCTAAATAACATCACTAAGAAGATAACAAGTAGGACTGCTGTTTGTGCACATTGTTTGTGCACCGGCGGTTTCTCTAAATAACATCACTAAGAAGATAACAAGTAGGTATGTACGCGTAATTTCCGGATAGCGGTCATCTTGCTAAGAAAGGCGAAAAGAAGGCGCATGAGTATTGTGCAGCCATAATTTCACTTGCGGTGCAGCTGCGTATCGTCGGCGTGCGTGAGTTCCTCCCTGTGTGCGCTTGCATGGCGTCGACGCTTCCTAGACACAAAACAACATTGCCTCTAAGTGGCGTAATCATTAAGCGCAGGGAAAGGTCGACCTCCCTGCCTATGATCGCCACTGCACCTACATGGCATGCTTCGTTCTTGTGTTATAATTCGATTTTTGTTTTTATGGCTTGATTTATACACATAATAACATCTCGATTGATACTCACATATAACTCATCGATTTATCAGCATATTAACATTAAGAGTTATCAATGCGAATGATTCGATGCGTGAAATCGAATGATTCGATGCGTGAATCGAAATGATTCGATGCGTAGAATGCGAATGATTCGACTGGCGTGAATCGAATGATTCGATCGGTCGAATCGAGATGATTTGCAATGCGTGAATCGAAGTTGCTATTGAAGCATCGAATCATTCGATGCTGAATCGATGATTCGATTGCGTGAATCGATATTAATTCGATTGCGTGAATGCTGAATGATTCGAAATCTAGTAACCTTGGCCACGTTTTCGAATCTCAGAGCGCCAATCCGTATCAACAACTTGCAGCAAAAACGGCAAACGCTAGTTCAACTTATTATATATACAATACAAAAACTATAATCAGAATAATAATGTTACAATCTATTGCATTCACCATTTTGAGAGCGAGAAGACGGAGGAGGTAGAGCGAGCAGTGGGAGAAATAGTGAGGAAGTAGAGGAAGGGGGACTGAGCTGGTGGAGAAAGAAGAGGGAGGACTGCTTTGTTGGGAGAAGGAGAAGGGAAGAGTAGAAAGGAGGGGAGAAGGTGGTGGAGGAGGAGAAAAGGGAAGAGTGGCGGGAAGAGGTAGGGAAGAATGTGTGAGGCAGGAGGATGGGGTCGAGGTGGTAAGGTGAGTGAGTGAGAAGAAAAGGGCGAGGGCAGAGGGCAGGGAGAAAGAGGGAGGGATGCGAGGGGGTAAGTGAGAGAATAGCGAGAGGCGAGGGAGGGAGGGGTCCGGGGTCGAGGTGGATGAGTGAGGTAGGGAGAGGGGAGGCGAGGGGAGAGGGAGCGGGAGGAGAGGCGATCGAGACGCGTCTTGTGCTCACCGGCCGCCCGCAGAATGCACAATATACTTGTAAGCGGGCCACATCACACCGCAGGCGAAGTGATGGGCGATGGGACGACGCAACAACGAACGAAGCGAACGAACGAACGACCGACCGACCGAACGAAAAACGAAGGAACGAAACCACAGAACGACCACAACGAAAAACGAACGGAAGCGAACGCAACGAACGAAACGAAAACGAACGAACGAACGAAACGAACGAACGAAAAAACTTGTGAAATGTTATATATGGGTGATAAAATTCAAACCATGAAAATACAAAATCCGTATATTAATCGTCCAGATATATCTTGTCCAGCAGTATTAACGCTAGCTGGACCCGCCGCGCTGGTCGCATAGCGCAGATCGAAAGGGATGGCGGGTATCAGTAGGGACTGCGGGTAACCGTCAGAAGGCAGTGGCGGCGTGAACGTTCAGGACATGTGAAACGGGTATACGTAGGGGCAGTGGCGGCTACGTAAAGGCAACTGTCGGGTACCGTAGACAGGCGGGTAATCGTACGCGGCGCAGCGCGCGGTATCCAGTAGGACACTATCGGCACCGCGGTAACACGTCAGCGGCCATGCGGGTAAAGCGGCGTAGGGGCAGTTTGGCCGGTAGACGCGTAGGGCCAGTCCGCGAGTCAGACGCATAGGGGGATCAAGTGCGGAGGTAACGTATGCCGGACAGTGGCGGGTATGCGCTAGCGACCGCGGTAACGTAGGGCAGGCGGGTCAACGCCTAGGGGCAGTGCTGGGTAAATCGTAGGGACAGTGCGGGGTAACGCTAAGGCACAGTGCGGGTACCCGTAGGGGCAGTGAGCGCCGGTAACCGTGTAGGAGGCATGCGGCATACGTAGGCGACAGTCGGGTAAACCGCTAGGGACAGTCGCATGCTACAACGTGTAGGGACAGTGCCGGGTAACGTAAGGACAGTGCGCGTAAAGCGTAGGGACAAGTGCGGCGGTGAACGGGTAGAGAGGGCCAGTGCGGGTAACGTAGGGAACAAGTGGCGCGTGTACGCTAAGGGCGAGCAGTGCGGGTGACACGGTAGGGCCACGCGTGCGGGTAACGTAGGCTAACAGTGCGGCGTCAACCGTAAGGGGAGCAACGGTGCGGAGTTAAAGCCAGTAGGGTACAGTGCGGGTATACGTAGAGCGGCAGTGCGGGTAACGTGGGACAGAGCCGGGTAACGTAGGGGCAGTGCCGGTAACGTAGGGACAGTGCGGGTAACTGTAGGGCCAGTGGCAGGTAACGTAAGGGGCAGTGGCGGACTAATGTAGGGGGCAGTGCGGGTCAACGTAGGGACAGCTGCGGTAACGTAGGGCATGTGCGGGTAACGTAGAGACAGTGCAGGTAACGCTAGGACCAGAGCGGGGTACGTAGGGGCAGCGCTTGGCGCGAGTAAGTGTAGGGGCATGTGCGGAGACGTAGGGACATGTGCGGTAAGCCGTAGGAACAGTGCGGGGTACGTAGGGACAGTGCGGGTAATGCGTGGCGAGGCCCGGAGAGACAAGTGCAGTAACGTCAGGGGGCAGTCCGCGGGTAACGTAGGCGACAAGGGGTAGGAGCGCGCGGTCCAACGCGTGTATGGGCACACCACGGCGGGTACACGTAAAGGGGAGTCGAAGGGGTAATGATGTAGGGGAGGTCGGCCGGGTAACGTAGGCACAGTGCTGGGTAACGTAAGGGACAAGTGCGGGTAAGCGTAGGCGCCACGTGCGGTAACGTAGAGGGACAGAGCCAGGTAATGGTAGGAGCGGTGCGGGTAACGATAGGGCAGTGGCGGGTAAACGTAGTCAGGGGCAGTGCCGGTAGTAGGACAGTGAGGGTAATGCATGGGACACGTGCGGTAACCGCTCAGGCGACAGTCGCGGCTAAACGTGTAGGCGCCAGTGCGGGGTAACGTAGGACCGAGATGCACGGGTCAGGTAGGGGCACGTGCGGGTAAACCGCTAGGGACAGTGCCGGGTAACGCTAGGCGCCACCACCTCCGCGCCGGGTAAAACGTAGGACAGTGCGGTAACGTAGGACAGTGCGGGTAACGTAAGGGAACAGTGCGGGCTAAATACGTAAAGGGACATGTGCCGGGAATGTAGGGACATGTGCGGGTAACGTAGGGACACGTGCCGGGTAACGTATGGGACACGGTGCGCGGTAACGTAGGCAAGTCGCGGGTAAACGTGAGGGACATAGTGCGGGTAACGTAAGGGCCAGTGCGGGTAACGTAGGGACAGTTTTACACACACTAATATTCCACTATAGAACACTTGTGTACAGAACTTCTAAATATTATAAGAAGGAGCAGGCCGATGTCTCTGACGGCGGTAATCCTTCGCATGGCGGTGAGCAATCAAGCCCACGCCACCGGATTCAGTTTATAGCCCGTGGTCGGACACCAACCAATATAGGCTCACGCCATGTTGTTACAATCCCCACCCATAATTTGTAGATAGTAATGACGATAAAGTAGGTCCTTAATCCGGCGATCAAAGATTTTAGGCAGTAGGGTGACTGTCAGAAAAGTAGAATAGCGCGAATTCCCGCGATAGTAAGGCCATTTCTAGCGGACGAAAAGCCAAAAACTTTGTTAATACCTGGTTAAACCCGTTTGCTAAAACATGCTTAAAACTATTGAGCAAATGTTATTCATTATTATATTCATGGCTACCGTCAGTTTTGTCAGTTTGATGTCTCAAACAAGCAGCACAACACACACCTTTCAGTGGATTCAGTTCCTTCCACGTTCTCATTTGTATTTTTAAATTGCAATTTGTCTGTGTATACCGTATTGGTGGATAAATGTATAACATGTACCTAGAAGATTTAAGTCTTGTTAAAAAATCAGGTGCTATTTATCGTTTTTGAATGAATTGTCATCCTATGGTGACTTCACTGGCTGCAGATCTCTGCCAAATTGACCAACCTAATTTGGTTAAAAGTGGAGGTGATATACCATATCGTTTTGGACGAAAAATCTTCCATCAATCTATTTTTAGCGGATGAAAAGTGACCTGAACTGAGACCGTGCTATAATTGACGGGTTACTTTATTGACCTATTGTATTTAGTTTACTTTAGTTTTCATGTATTTATTTGACTTAATAGCGAATCCAATGATGAAGAGACGACATGGTGACAGATGTCAGCCGAATTGTGTATTTAAAAGGAGAGACTGAGGCTTTGTAAAACCAGAGAGCCATATATCATAATAACTTTGGGCGCAAGTTTCATACACAAATGTGTATATTCAGAAGCTTTGACATACAACAGAACTCACTGAAAATCGTTCCGAACTGTTTTTGTCAGTATACTCTTGCCGTATTGATTTTTTTTTCTGTTACGCCAATCTAGATCCTTCAGATATTAGAGTAAAAAATAGTTATAAAAAGTAACCCCGGGCCCGAGCGGCACCCGCTACCACTAAGAGTGTCGCGAACAATTAGCCTGCGTGTATAACCGATGCTGGTGGGAAGGGTGATTTACTGTCCTTCTATCCTCCGGAATCTCTACGCCGTATGATTGATCGTGTGGCCTGGATAGCGTTTAGATTGTGAATCCAGTACGCTTTCCTTCCTTTCTGATGGAGGATCGTATATGGAGGTGAAGGGGGGGGGGTAAAAATATTTTAGAAATGAAAGTAAGTAGATGGGCTGAATTTCCGGTCTTAAAAGTTGATCCTAAGCCGTTTTTTCCCACGAGCAACGTCGGGTACCAGGTTAGTAATTCACTATGAAGTTGAACGTAAACTAACACTAATACCAACGCAGGCAGGCGCACACTCGGGCGGAAATTCTCGTACTCCCCCAGTTCGACGTAATAATACCGCAGCGGCAAAGGGAAATCGACAGCAAATGAAAAATGACTTTGTGCTCGTTCGGTGATGTGGCCATCGATCTTTTTCACTCTCGCATCCGTCACGCGCTACATGAACATTGCATGTAATCTCACCTTAACTGCTAATGTCTGCCGCTCGAGACGGATGGCCCGGATGAAATAGGCGCATGGCCCAATGGGAGAACTTTCGAGCTGCTTGGCAGGAGAGCGATAGCGACAGGAGACGCTAGTTGTGGTGGGCGGGAATTCTATAAGAGTTGCTACGCACTAGATGTAATGCCGTCGGCCAACAACGGATGTCTCGCGCGGAGAAATTGGGCGATGGCAATACTAAAACAGTTTCAGCGGCCCTTTCTTCTAAAATGAGACAACTGTGCATATGCGCTAGACGGAATGTGGTGGTCGTCGCTTTGTGTGAACTGCAAAATGCTAGTGGAAAGCTGGACCTCGAAAGCGGATACGTGTGATTGAGCATTTGATATATGCGGCCAAATATATAAATGGACCCACGCCATGTCGTCGCTTACTCTCTTACACCGTTGCTAAAATC
>NW_014577605.1:56906-63701 GCF_000485595.1 Priapulus caudatus
GGTGGTGGAGGAGGAAGAGGGGGAGGGGTGGCGGAGGAGGAGGGGAGAATGTGATGAGGCAGGGAGGGAGGGGGTCGAAGTGGTAAGTGAGTGAGTGAGAAATCCCTTCCTCCCCCCTCCCCCCCGATCCCTCCTCCCTCTCTCACTCACTTACCACCTCGACCCTCCCCCTCCTGAGAGGGAGGGACGTTCGTTCGTGGCCGTCCATCGCCATCACTTCCCTGGCGTGTGGGATTTGTCCGCTTACAATATATTGTGCATTCTGCGGGCGGCCGGTGAGCACAAGACGCCTCGATCGCTTCGTTCGTTCGGTCGTTCGTTCGTTCGTTCGTTCGTTTGTTCGTTCGTTCGTTCGTTTGTTCGTTCGTTCGGTCGGTCGTTCGTTCGTTCGTTCGTTCGTTCGTTCGTTCGTTCGGTCGGTCGTTCGTTTGTTCATTCGTTACTGTCCCTACGTTACCCCCCCCCCCCCCTTTCGTCTGCCGCCTATGCGACCCAGCGCGCGGCCAGCTACGTTCATACTGCTACAAGATATATCTGACGATATATAGATTTTGTTTTATGGTTGATTTTATCACATATAACATTCACAGTTCGTTCGTTCGTTCGTTCGTTCGTTCGTTCGTTCGTTCGGCGGGTAACGTGTAGGGGCAGTGCGGGTAACGTAGGGGCAGTGCGGGTAACGTAGGGACAGTGCGGGTAACGTAGGGACAGTGCGGGTAACGTAGGGACAGTGCGGGTAACGTAGGGACAGTGCGGGTAACGTAGGGGCAGTGCGGGTAATGTAGGGGCAGTGCGGGTAACGTAGGGGCAGTGCGGGTAACGTAGGGACAGACACACACATATCACTATAAACACCCGTGTAAACTTCTATATTATAAGAGAGAAGAGGCCGATGTTCTGACGCGGTAATCTTCGCTGCGGTGAGCATCAAGCCCACGCCACCGATCTCAGTGTATAGCCCGTGTGTCGGACACCAACATATAGGCTTACCCATGTTGTTAAATCCACCCATATTTGTAGATATAATGACGATAAATAGGCCTTAATACGGGCGATAATTTTAGCAGTGGGGTGATGTCAGAAAAGTAGAATAGCCGAATTCCCGCGAAAGTTGCCATCTAGCGGACAAAAGCCCAAACTTTGTTAATACCTGGTTAACCCTTTGCTACATGCTTAACTATGCCAAATTTATTCATTTTTTATTATGCACTCAGTTGTCAGTTGAGTCTCAAAAGCAGCACAACACACACCTTTAGTGGTTCATATTCGTTCATTTGCATTTTTTAAATTGCAATTTGTCTGTGTATATATTTGGATATAATGTATAACATGGTATAAAGATTTAAGTTTGTTAAAATCAGGTGCTATTTATCTTTTTGATGATGTCATCTATGGTGACTTCACTGGTGCAGATCTCTGCCAAATTGACCAACTAATTTGGTTAAAATGAGATGATATCCATACGTTTGGAGAAATCTTTCCTCATTATTTTACGATGAAAGTGACCCTGAACTGAGACCGTGCTATATTGACGGGTTTACTTTATTGACCTATGTATTTAGTTTACTTTAGTTTTCATGTATTAAAGCGAATATTTTTGACTTAAAGCGAATCCCAATGATAAGAGAGACATGTGACAGATGTCACCAATTGTGTATTTAAAAGGAGAGACGAGGCTTGTAAAGCCAGAGAGCCATATATTCATAATAACTTGGCGCAATTTCATAACAATGTTGTATATTCAGAAGCTTTGACTACACAGAATCATGGAATCGTTCGAACTGTTTTTGTCAGTATATTGCTTATTGTTTGTTTTTCTGTTACAAATCTATCCTTAGAATTAAGTAAAAATAGTTATAAAAAGGTAACTCGAGCCACCCGCTACCCTAGAGTGTCGGCTGACAATTAGCCTTGCGTGTATACCATGCTGGTGGGAGAGTGATTACTGTCTTCTATCCATCCCGGAATCTCTACCCGTAGATTGAGTCCGTGTGGCTGGATAGCGTTTAGATTGTGAATCCAGTACGCTTCTCTTTCATTTCTGATGGAGATCGTATGGGTGAAGGGGGGGGGGTGAAAATATTTTAGAATTAAGTAAGTATATGTGGCTGAATTTGCTTAAAAGTTGATCCTAAACGTTTTTCCCCGAGCAACGCCGGGTACCAGGCTAGTAATTCACTAAAGTTGAACGTAACTACACTATACCAACCGCAGCGCCACACCTCGGCGAAATTCTCCCCGTTCGACGTAATAATAGCAGCGGCAAAGGGAAATCGACAGCAAATGAAAAATGACTTTGTGCCATTCGGTGATTGGCCATCGATCTTTTTCACTCTCGCTCCGTCACGCCTACATGACAATTGCATGTAATCTCACCTTAATAGCTATGTCTCCCTCGAGGACGATGCCGATGATAGCTGGCCATGAGAACTTTCACTGCTTGGCAGAGAGCGATAGCGACAGGAGACGCTAGTTGGTGGTGGCGGGATTCTATAGAGTGCTACGCACTAATGTATGCGTCGGCCAACAACGGATGTCTCCGCGGAGAAATTGGCATGGCATACTAAACACAGTTTCAGCGCCTTTCTTGTAAAAATGAGAAAATGGTGATTGGCTAGGCGGGAATGTGGTGGTGCGCTTTGTGTGAATGCAAATGCTGTGGAAGTGGGACTCGAGTCGGATAGCGTGTGATTTGAGATTTGATATATCGCGGCCATATATAAATGCCAGCGCCTGTCGTCGCTTACTCTCTTACTCTCTTACACGCGTTGTAACTAATATCGTCTCATATTAGATGAGAGAGAGGAGAGAAGAGAGAGAGGAGAGATAGAAGAGAGAGAGACGAGAGAGAGAAGAGAGAGCGCAGAGAGAGCAGAGAGAGAGAGCGAGAGAGAGAGAAGAGTGTGTGTGTGTGTGTGTTGTGTGTGTGTGTGTGTGTTGTGTGTGTGTGTGTCGTGTGTGTGTGTACACGCCGTCGGTGTAAGGGGGGCCGGGGGGGTACACGCGTCGGTGTGGCGGGGGGGGGCACGATGCGTCGGTGGCAGGGGGGCACGTGCGTCGGTGGTATGGGGGACACGTCGCGTCTGGGGTAGGGGGGGGGGGCTGTACATCGCGTCGTGTAGAGGGGCGTACCAGCGTCGGTGTAGGGAGCGCACGCCTGCGTCGGTGGTCGCGGGGGGCGGGGGGAAGGGGGTATGCAGGCGTCGGTAGTGGTGGGGGGCGGTACACGGCGTTGGTGTAGAAGGCACGTGCGGTCGGTGTTGGGGGAGGGGTACACGCGTCCGTGTAGGGGTACACCGCGTCCGATCGTTTAGGGGGGATACACGCGCGTGCGGTGTAGCGGGGATACACCGCGGCGCGTCCGGGTGGTAGGGGGGTACAACGCCGTCGGGCTATAACAGGGGCCGGGGGGTACAGCGCGTCGGGTGTAGGGGGGGTACAACGCGTACGTGTAGGGGCGCCCACGCGCGTTGGTCCGTACCGGCGGGCGCACGTGCAAATATTGTTGCGGTGTAGCGGCGTGAAGGGTGTACAGCGCGTCCGGTGCTAAGGGGACCTACACACGCGTCGGTGTACGGGGGTAGCCAACAGCGATCGGTGGTAGGCGGAGAGGTACAACCGCGTCGATGTAGGGGGGTACACGCGTCGAGTGTAGGGGGCAGGCGGGTAGCAAGCGTCGGTGTGAAGGGGGAGGGGTACACGCGTCCGTGTGGGGGGGGGGTAGGCACGCCGTACCGGTGTAGCAGGGAGGGGGCTAACTGCGCGTCCGGTGTAGAGGTAGCACACCGCGTCGGTGTAGCGGGGGGGGGTCACGGCGTCGTGTAAGGGGGCCGTCGTGCGGTTGTAGGCGGGGGAGGGGTACTCCGCGTCGGTGTACCGTAGCGGGGGGGTAAACGCGTCGATGTAGGGGGGGGGGGTCACGCGCGATCGGTGTACCGGGGGCAGCGGGGTAGCACCGCGTCGGTTGTTAGAGGGGGTGACACCGCGGTCGGTGCGAGGGGAGCACGTACGTCGATGTAGGGGCAGGCACGTTTGCGTGGTGTAGGGGGCGTCACGCTCGTCAGTGTAGGGGGAAGTACACGGGCGTCGCGTGTAGGGGGCACGTCGTCGTGTAGGGGTGGGGGGGGGCTACACATACGCACCACCACCACCACAGCACTACACCACCATCACCACCACACCCACCCCACCAACCACCGCTCCGCACCAGCCACCACCGCCTACACCGCACGCGCACCGCATCACCTACCACCACCACCGACCATCACCACAGGCAAGGCACACCACCACCACCACCGGGGAGGCAGCACAAGCAGCAGCAGCAGCAACAGCCACCATTCACTACCACCAACCATGGCCACGCCGGCAGGGCGCTGGCCACCACCCACCGACCACCGCTGCCGGCCACACTGACCACCACCGGCACCGCCACGCCACCGCCGACCTACCACCCTCAGCACCAGACCATCACCACCCGACTAGCCACCACCCCAGCAGCAGCAGCAGCAGCACACACCACCACCGATTTTACCAGCAACCGCACCCCAAAGGCCCGCCCGCGTCGCCGGGTCGGCGCCACCCCCACCACCAGCGCCACGCGCCAGCACCACCACCACCACGCACCACTCACCACCCACACCGACCCCACCGCCACACCCACTCACACCAACAACGCAGCACACAACCAGCACCACCCACCACCACACCACCACTCCACCGAGGACGCAGCCCATCCCCCACCGCCACTACACCGACACCACCGACCAGCACACCGCCCCCGCCACGCACCACGCACCAGCAAAGAGCCACCACACCCCAACCGGCCACCACCGCACCGACCCAGGCAAGCACCAGCGACCACACCACCACCACCGCCCTAGCCGCCGCCCCGACCCGGCCAGCAAACAAAGCTTGCGAGTGAGGGGAGTGAGGGGAGGTGAAAGTCAAGATAAATCAGCCGAGAGTGGCAGGGAAGGAGAAGGGGAGGCAAGGAGACCAGAAAAGGGGAATAGTCAGGGGAGAGGCTATCGCACTCGTAAGAGCCCGAAATGCTGCAAATTATAAAAGACATTTTTAAGGGTCAATCTGGGTTCCATATGTTTCGGCTGCCACTAAGAAGAGTTTTTTGAGGAGGCCCAAGAAAATTTGACCGCGCGGGCAAACAGCCCCCCTCCCTCCCCCTATGGGCCCGGTAAGGGACCCGAAACTGTTTTTTGGGCCAATACTCTTTACCTTTCTTGGTCGAATTTGCGCAAGTTAGAGTCGATTTGGGGGTCTTAACATCAACGAATAGATTGGGCGTGCTTTGGAATTTAAATGGCTGTCATAGGTCACAGCGTGAATACTCGTTCCTTCGGGAGTCACCTGCGCCGGGCCGAAATGGTTTTCACAAATCTGCGCTATTTTCTCCAAAAAAGTAGAGTCAATTTGGTTTTGAAGTGCAAAGAATTTATTAAGATACACATGAACACTTTCAGACCCCTGGAAATTCCGGATACACGTAGTCAAATCGTGATCAGACTGACAGTCTGCAATACGTCGCTTCGGTCACATTTGTTACTACACAGCCGACACTGATGCATATCATCTGTACATGCTTCAATTAAGAGATTTTTGGCACTCTTCTGGTGCATGGGTGCAGAAAGAAAGAACACATGAATTGTCTTAGGCGGCATGTTGCATGACTGGCACTTGAGTGTTCGGCAGGCACAAAATGCTCAGTCCCAAGATTCGAGGTTTTGTTTTGCTGCGTCCCGGGTCATTGAATGTGGAGTTGGTTCTGTAGAGGTTTCGCAGATCGCCACCTCGGAAGAAGGCGGGCTGGGGATTTGAGTGAGGATGTTACTAACCCCATAATGGATAAGGAATGCATTCTCTAAGATAGCCTGGCATCCAAGCACAAGAACACAACAACAAGAAATATCAAATCAAACGGCTGGGTACATTGATCTCGTAAATTGCGAAGGAGAAGCCTGATGTGCGGGTGGGATGGGACGGTAAGGAAAGAATATCTTCGTAAGCCTTGCACTCTGTGCCAGAAATTCCGAATATTTGTCTGGCAATAGAGGGGCTCCCCATAGGCTCAAGGTACAAGGAGATCACCCCTTCCTTTATCCCCAAGTTTATATCAGACTGTCAAAAAGGTTTAACAGATAAAATTCTATCAATCCCTGTACCCTCAGAATTGTTTGGAAGACTGAATTCGTCCTATAGATCTTCCCGCAGAGGTCATTGTCGATGATGCGGAAGGGTTGTTCACAATTGGAGTGGCAACAGTCTGGACGAGTTTCGGTGATGCATTAGACTTCGTCTATGGAAGTGAAGATGGTTATCAAATCACACGGTAAAAAGCACAAAGAACATGCTGAAGCTGTCACCAAGCCAGTGGCCCAGATGAATGTACGATCTTGAGAACCTGCATCAAGGTGCCAGCAACTGTGTTCAAAACAAATTTTAAGAGCATGGCTTGCAAGAACGCCGTGAATCGGAGACAAAGAAACTTGTCGAGGGGGAGATATACGCGAATTAGCTGAGTGCTTCATCAACAGAGGATGGAAACCCTTATCCACCAGTTCAAAGTCACAGATTCTTGGCATGACTCACGAAACGGTAGTTACAATCAAGTCGCAAGCGCAGGCTAACAGTCCTTCACAGAGGGGTCAACTTTTAATGACATTTGTCTACCAGGGTCCTGCAGAGGCATTGAGAACCACTGCTCACAGCCGAGACCCACGACCCCTGGGCGCCGTCTCGAATGCGATATTGTTAGCAGACCCAGTATACCCCGTTAAGCTC
>NW_014577605.1:63711-66230 GCF_000485595.1 Priapulus caudatus
TACCACCACCACCACCACCACCAGCGCCACCGCCACAACTACCACCACCACCACCACCAGCAGCAGCAGCAGCAGCAGCAGCACCACCGCCGCCGCCACCACCGCCACACAAAGCAATCGAGTGGAGGGGAGTGAGGGGAGTGAAAGGAAGATAAATCAGGAGAGTGGAGGGAAGAGAAGGGGAGGCAAGGCAGGAAAGGGGAAGGGGAGAAGAGGATTGCGGCAGGTGAATAGGGAGGGGGAGAAGGGGATTGCGGCAGGTGAATAGGGAGGGGGAGAAGGGGATTGCGGCAGGTGAATGGGGAGGGGTCATGACCAGCATGCATGACGACGTGTTCGGCTCGCGCGGGCGCGCATCCGTGCCTCGTACGTGAGATCGCTGACAGAACACCACCGAGTAACTCAAGTAACTCAATACAGCAGGTGATTGATCGATTATTCAATACGGCAAGTGACGAATCGATACATCAGGTGACAAATCGATACAGCAGGTAAAAAATCTATCCAACAGATGACAGATCGATACAGAAAGTGATAAATCGATACAGCAGGTGATAGATATAGCAGGTGATCGATACACCAGGTGATTAGTGTGTGATCAGTGCGCAGGAGCTCGATAGATTGTAATGGTTCAACTCAGCAGACATCCGGTCAGCAGTACAACGGTAACGTTATCAAATCACATTCAGTGTGTATACGAAAGATGCTTGCGAGCGTGCGAGCGAGCGTGCGTGCGTGCGTGCGTGCGTGCGTGCGCGAATAAGTATGTCCGTATTCCTGCGAGTGCGCGCGCGTACGTGTGTGTATGTGTGCGTGTATGTAGTACATGCGTGTGTGCATGCGTTCGTGCGTATATATAAACATTATTTATTGGCAAGCACTGCTTATCCTTTATTCCTACCCTTTATAAGCGATGGATTCCTAGCGTGTGCCTAAAAGAGCACAACACTGAGATATGGCGCACCGAGTTTAAATGTTTTTAAATTAGGCCGTGGCTACGCGTCCGGTTACCGGACGCCCAGCTCCCAGGCTACGAGTCCGGTCATCCATTTCCTATGTGAACCCAACTATTTTTTTTCCAGTAAAAAACACTAAACAATACTTTTTTACCATATTATTACTTGCAGAGTGATAATTAAGTAATATCGTTAAGTAAATATCGTATTAATCAACGAGACGCAATTCAATTTGAAAGGAGCGTGGCCTAATCGTGACGTAGTTTTGGGAATCTGTGCTGAGCTTTGTGCTATGGCATACATGCTACGCACCGGTACAATTATTCTTGTAAAGCAGTTAAACAAATAGTAGAAGTCTGTACGAAATCGACCACAAACAACGTTTCCATGCAACAATTTGTCACTAACACCTGATGATCGCGCGTGAAATGGATGACCGGACGCGTAACCACTGCGTTTAAATTATTTATATAATACAAGATCATTGAATAAATCTAGGAAGTAGCAAATCTAGAAGATAAATGTAGGAAGTAGCAAATCTAGAAGTAACAAATCTAGAAGTAGCAATCTAAATGTAGCAAATCTAGACGTAGCAATCTAAATATAGCAAATCTAGAAGATAAATGTAGGAAGTAGCAAATCTAGAAGTAGAAAATCTAGAAGTAGCAATCTAAATGTAGCAAATCTAGAAGATAAATAAAGGAAGTAGCAAATTGAGAAGTGACCAAGTTGAGCTTCATGCGCCATCAATGGTATACAGGTCGAAGAGACAGCGCTATAGGAGCGCTATATAGCGCTATACCTAGAATAAAGTACATTATATACTATTTCTCTACGACCTGCGAACTTTCTCGATTTTGGCATTAATTACAAATCAGCCAAGCTAGTAGCTCTTCGCTCCAAATACAGGACACTGTCTCCTATGAGTTTGGTGATTAGTAGTAACTGAGTTTATTAGAACGACCAGCAACGGTACGACAACACTTCGATCACAACAGCTCGATCACAACTGTTATAAACAAATTACTACAAAATTATTACAAACAAAGCGCGTCAGATGATTGCAGATTCCAAATGAGACAGCGTCACAGGTTCGTTGTAACTCTGTCTTTATTAGTACTTGACACATACAATATTATTTACAACATATATAGATATACAGCCTATGTAACCATGCCTAGGTCCTGCGCTTCGTCTCCCGTTCTCCGTATCTCTACATAGTAACTGAACTGTGTATATGTGTGTGTATCTGACTAATGTGTCGTCACTCTCGATCTCATATATATACTCATTCAAGGGCGTATCGGCACTTCGATCCACAATCCGATATATTGTCCAGCTGCTTATTCTAGTGATAACACATTGTCAATTATCTCTCAACGTGCGCGTGGGGCTAGGGCAACGGTGTCTTATGTTATTACAATAATATCAAGAGCGTATTAAGAAGCTTCTTCATAATCATTCACCATAATTCTTCTTCATAATCGCTCTTGATAATATCGAGGAGATAAACTCAACAAGGAGCGCTGGCGTACCTGGCGTACCTGGCGTACCTGGCGTACC
>NW_014577605.1:67651-77309 GCF_000485595.1 Priapulus caudatus
AGTAGTAGTAGTAGTAGTAGTAGTAGTAGTAGTAGTAGTAGTAGTAGTAGTAGTATAACCGTTGAATTCCAATTGAATCTGAAATCGATTTAGTTGTAAATACTATGCTCATTAGTGTAGATTAGACGAGATCGCAGCGTGGGTCGCGGTCACGCGCCAGGGAGCGAGTATTTCACGCCGATTTCGCCGCGCGCGCACTTCATGCATTATTAATGCAAAATACTGCTTTATGAATTTTTCACAGAGGGTCGATCGCCGAGGGAAGAGCGCAGGTACGTTCGGACTGTATAGCGGCCGCAGCGAGAGATGGCGTACGACATGCAAGGTTTGTGTTGCTTCTCGTGTGCATGCCGCGCGGCGACGACGTATACCGACTACCGCGGCGCGACAACGCGACGCTGCTGCCACCGCTGCGCGCACAGCGACGCCGCGACCACGCCGTCGCGCGCGCCCGCGCATCTCTTGCTCTAGCGATGTATACGTGGCGGGTAGGAAGGCAGGAGCGCGCACGCACCTCACGCGCACCGCGTCAGCACAGTGCGAGAAGATGATGACAGGAAGATGATGGCAGGAAGATGATGACAGGAAGATGATGACAGGAAGATGATGACAGGAAGATGATGAACACACACACACACACACACACACACACACACACACGCACGCGCGCGCGCTAGATTCGCGTCTTTATGAGACGACATGCGACAAATATTGCAAAGATTGACTTCGTGTTATCATAATCCTAATGAAATAGTCCGTGCTAATGTCATGCTAGCTGATGTTAGTTTGCCCGAATCGATGCGAAAATGAGTTCGGGGCCAGCACATCTAGCACTTCTGCCGACATATCTGGAAATGCACGCACTGATTTTAAGTGAAGACGGGACGAAAACTTCTCTACCGACTCGCCCAACTCATGGTTGATGGTGTACCAACTCTGGATCGCTGCTTGACGTTGTACCGGTGTATCCTCCAATAGTTTAGCGCTCGCGCCGCAGAGTAACTTAGCTTTTCATCTGCTGTAAGGCGATTGAACTTGTTGAGAGCTTCGTCACGTAGGCTGACTCGTAGCCATTTTGCTGCTACACTGTCTGACTAGTCATTTAACTCATTGTACGTATTGAAACGGTTCAAGAAATCAGTAAAATTTGGTTGACTTCCGCTCAGCAATGGCGGTGCAGATATCGTGTGACTTCGACTTGACTGTCGCTCTGCAGTGGTATCCGACTGATACATGGTTCCGATGAATCCGCTGCCACCAGTGTAATAAACGTATAAGTACCAGTGTAATGACGTTTAGTACCAGTGTGATAACGTACGCTGGCACTAGTGTAATGACGCTGCAGAGTAATAACGACAACGACTCTCCAGTATATAGTAACCGAGTTTATTAGAACGACCAGCAACGGTACGACAACACTTCGATGACAACAGCTCGATCACAACTGTTATAAACAAATTACTACAAAATTATTACAAACAAAGCGCGTCAGATGATTGCAGATTCCAAATGAGACAGCGTCACAGGTTCGTTGTAACTCTGTCTTTATTAGTACTTGACACATACAATATTATTTACAACATATATAGATATACAACCTATGTAACCATGCCTAGGTCCTGCGCTTCGTCTCCCGTTCTCCGTGTCTCTAAATAGTAACTGAACTGTGTATATCTGTGTGTAACTGACTAATGTGTCGTCACTCTCGATCTCATATATATACTCATTCAAGGGCGTATCGGCACTTCGATCCACAATCCGATATATTGTCCAGCTGCTCATTCTAGTGATAACACATTGTCAATTATCTCTCAACGTGCGCGTGGGGCTAGGGCAACGGTGTCTTATGTTATTACAATAATATCAAGAGCGTATTAAGAAGCTTCTTCATAATCATTCACCATAATTCTTCTTGCATATCGTCTGATAATATGAGGAGAATAAACTGCAACAAGGAGGCGCTGCGTAAACCTGGGTACTGGCGTACTCGGCGTACCTGGCAGGTACTGGCGTAGCCTGGCGTAACTGGACAGTACTGGAGCTGGAAAAAAAACGCTATGGCGTACCTGGCGTACCTGGCCAGCGTAATTAGCCGCACGCCTCCACGCCAGTTAGCTTTCAATACTTACGCCAAGATGGCGACGAGGCGTCGATCATCGCTGACTGTTCACATCTTAGAGCCATCTTACGCAGTATACATATAAAATAAAAGGCACGCCGCGGCACAATTAAGCTGCTATATGCGAAAGTACGCTGCACACGCACAGCCGCGCGCCCCCATATATATATAATATATATATATATATTCAGAAACGAGCGTCATATAGACTCCTGATATATATATATATATATAATATATATATATATATATAATAATATAATATATATAATAACATCCGTAAGCATCCGGTGGTCCCAAATGAAACTGCTATTATTATATGCGAATAAGAAAATTGCACATGCTCATATATTATACTAGTTACTAACATAGCCATATGCACACGCGCACCCCATATGCATAGCTTAGACGTCAAACGTGAGCGCGTACGTCCTATGACTCGAACGCACAAAGACGCGCGCGGCGGAAATATGGGGCGCCAGTGTGCGATGACTGATTTCGTTACGATCAATGATTTTGTAACGAAATCAAGTCTACAAAGTGATTTCGTTACGAAATCAACTACTGCGAGTGATTTCGTTACGAAATCAGCTACTGCGAGTGATTTCGTTACGAAATCAGCTACTGCAAGTGATTTCGTTACGAAATCATGCTACACTTGGCGCCCCGGCACGCCAAGTGTCGCATGACTTTATTTCGTTACAAAATCAAGTCTACAAAGTGATTTCGTTACGAAATCAACTACTGCGAGTGATTTCGTTACGAAATCAACTACTGCGAATGATTTCGTTACGAAATCAACACTATGCGAATGATTTCGTTACGAAATCAACTACTGCGAGTGATTTCGTTACGAAATCAGCTACTGCGAGTGATTTCGTTACGAAATCAGCTACTGCGAGTGATTTCGTGACGAAAGCATGCGACACTTGGCGCGCTGGCGCGCCAAGTGTAGCATGACTTGATTTCGTAACGAAATCAAGTCTACAAAGTGATTTCGTTACGAAATCAACTACTGAGCGTTATTTCGTTACGAAATCATGCGACACTCGGCGAGCCGGCGCGCCAAGTGTAGCATGACTTGATTTCGTTACGAAATCAGCTACTGCGAGTGATTTCGTAACGAAATCATGCTACACTTGGCGTGTGGGGCGCCAAGTGTCGCATGACTGATTTCGTTACGAAATCACTGATCCTCCTGAAAATCGTCCTCCTTCTCCACCAGCTTCTCCCTTCTCCCCCTCCTCCTCCACCAGCTCCCTTCTCCCCCTCCTTCTCCCCTTCCTCCTTCTCCACCAGCTTCTCCCCTCCTCCTCTCCTCCAGCTTCTCCCATTCTCCTTCTCCACACCTTCTCTCTTCTCCCTTCCTCCTTCTCCACCAGCTTCTCCCCCTCCCCACAACCTTCTCCTTCTCCCCTCCTCCTCCACAGCTCCCTTCTCCTCCTCCTTATCCCCTTCCTGCTTCTCCCCTCCTCCTCACCAACTCCTTCTCCCCCTCCTTCTCCCCTTCTACCTCCTCTCCACCAGCTCTCTCCCCTCCTTCTTCTCCACCAGCTTCTCTTCCCCCTCCCACTTCTCCTTCTCCCCTCCTCCTTCCTCCACACAGTTCTCCCGCTCCTCCTTCTCCACCACCTTCTCCTCTCCCCTTCCTCTTTCTCTACCAGCTTCTCCCCCTCCTCCTTTCCCACCACTTCTCCCTTCTCCCCTTCTTCATTCTCCACCACTTCTCCCCTCTCGTTCTGCCACCATTTCCCCCTCCTCCTTCTCCACCACCTTTTCCCTTCTCCCCTTCCTCCTTCTCCACAGCTTCTGCCCCTCCTTCTTCCATAGCTTCTCCCCTCCTCCACCACCTTCTCCTCCTCCTTCTACACAGCTTCTCCCTCCTCTTCTCCACCACCTCCCTTCTCTTCCTCCTTCGCCACAGCTTCTCCCCTCCCCCTTCTCCACCACCTTCTCCCTTCTCCCCTCCTCCTCTTCACATCTTCTCCCCCTCCTCCTTCTCTACCAGCTTCTCCTTCTCCCCTTCCTCATTCTCCACCAGCTTTCTCCCCTCCTACTTCTCCACCAGCTTCTCCCTTCTCTTCTCACCACCTTCTCCTTCTCCTTCCTCATTCTCCACCAGCTTCTCCCCCTCCTCTCTCCACCAGCTTCTCTCCTCTCCTTCTCCACCACCTCACCATGCTCCTCCTCCTGTACCGGCCTGAATATAGACAACCCCGTTCCGATTTCCTAAATTCCCGCAGTCCACATCCTAGACTGGTACTCGCTCCCATCTTGATTACTCGATGGTAACTAAGCCCATCGAGTAACTAAGCCGAGAGGTGGGACCGGGTACCAGTCTATCCACATCCATGCACGCACGCCCCCATGTATGCATATTTTTTCATTTTTCTATCTTTATCCATTTAACTATTTTTTCCCGCAATATAATAAATAATAATAACGCAAATATTTACATGATTTATTTGTAGACTTGATTTCGTAACGAAATCACTTTGTAGACTTGATTTCGTTACGAAATCAGTCATGCGACACTTGGCGCCCTTACGCAAGTGTAGCATGATTTCGTAACGAAATCACTCGATTGTAGTAGCTGATTTCGTAACGAAATCACTTTGTAGACTTGATTTCGTAACGAAATCACTTTGTAGACTTGATTTCGTAACGAAATATCACTTTGTAGACTTGATTTCGTTGCGAAATCAATGATTTAGTAACGAAATCAGCCATGCGACACTTGGCGCCCTTACGCCAAGTGTAGCATGATTTCGTAACGAAATCACTCGATTGTAGTAGCTGGTTTCGTCACGAAATCACTTTGTAGATTTGATTTCGTAACGAAATAACTTTGTAGACTTGATTTCGTAACGAAATATCCTTGTAGACTTGATTTGCGTACGAAATCAATGAATGTAGGTAAGAAATGCAATGCTACCGACTTGGCGATAAGGGGCAAGGTGTCGCATGCCTTGATTTCGTTACTAAATCAATATGATTTCGTAACAAATCAAGTCTACAAAGTTGATATTTCGTTAGGCGAAATCACAAGTCATACAAGAGTTATTTCGTCGAAATCAAATTACAAAGTGATTTCGTACGAATCAGCTACTTACATCGAGTGGATTTCGTTCAGAATCATGCTACACTTGGCGTAAGGGCCAAGTGTGCATGGCTGATTTCGTTACAACATTCATTGCATTTCGCAACAGATCAGGTCTACAAAAGTGAGTATTTCGTTACGAATCACAGTCTACTAAAGTGATTTCGTTACGAAATCAACTAGCTCGCGAGTGATTCGGTGACGAAATGCAGCTCTCAATCGAGTGATTCGTTACGAAATCATGCTAAGCACTGGCGTAAGGGCGCCAAGTGTTCGCCATGGCTGATTTCGTTCTAAATCATTGAATTTCGTACACGAAAATCAAGTCTACAAAGTGATATTTTCGTTACGAATTCAAGTTCTACAAAGTGATTTCGTTACGAATCAACTACTAGCGAGTGATTTCGTGACGAAGATCAGCTACTACAATCGAAAGTGATTTTCGATTACGAAATCATGCTACACTTGGCGTAGGCCCAAGTGTCGCACGCTCGATTATCGTTACTAAATCTTCGATTTCGTAACGAAGATCAGTCTACAAAGTGCATATTTCGTACATAAATCCAAGTACTAGCAAAGTGATTTCTTACGAAATCAAGTCTACAAAGTGATTTCGGTTACGAAATCAGCTACTACAATCGAGTGATTTCCGTTACAATCATTGCTACACTTGGCTAAGGCGGCCAAGTGTGCGCATGACTGATTCGTAAGCGAAATCAAATGTCATCCAAAGTGTTTTCGTACGAAATCAAGTCTACAAATAAATCATGTAATATATTCTGCGTTATTATTATTTATTATATGCGGGAAAAGAATAGGTTAAATGGATAAGATAGAAAAATAAAAAATATGCGCATACATGGGGGCGTGCGTGCAATGCGATGTGGATAGACTGTACCCGGTCCCACTTCTCGGCTTCAGTCTACTCGATGGGCTTAATTACATCGAGAATCAAGATGGGAGACGAGTACAGTCTTAGGATGTGGACTGGGAATTAGGAAATGAAGCGGCGGTTGTCTATATTCAGGCGGTACAGGAGGAGGAGCATGGTGACGGTGCGTGGGAGAAGGAGGAGGAGAGAAAGCGCTGGTGCGAGAAGGAGGAGAGGGAGAGCAATGTGTGCACGAATGAGGAAGGGGAGAAGGTTGTGAGAAGGGAAGCTGCCCCCGGAAGAAGACTGGCGGAGAAGCGCGGGGAGAACTGTGGAGGGAGAGTGGGTGGAAGCGGAACGGGAGAAGGAGAGAAGCTGTTAGACGAGGAAGGAGGCGAGAAGATGGTGAAGGAGGAGGAAGGGGAGAACGGGAGGAAGGTGGAGAAGGGGGAGGGGAGAACTAGGTGGAGAGGAGGAAGGGAGAAGGGCGGTGGTGGAGAAGAGGAGGCGAGAAGTCTGGTGGAAGAAGGAGGAGGGAGAAGGTGGTGGAGGCAGGGGGAGAAAGCTAAGTGCGAAAGGAGGGCGAGAAGCTGGGTGGAGAAGAGGAAGGGGAGAACGGGAAAAGGTGGGAGAAGGAGAGGGGAGAAGCTGGTGGGGAGAAGGAGGAAGGGAGAAGCTGGGGAGAATGAAGAAGGGGAGAAGGGAGAAGGTGGTGGAGAAGGAGGAGGCGGAGAAGCTGTGAGAAGGAGGAAGGGGAGAAGGAGAGAAGGTGGTGGGAAGAGAGGAGGAAAGCCTGTGGAGAAGGAGGAGGGGGAGAAGGGAAGAGGTGTGGAGGAGAAGAGATAGCGCTGGTGGAAACCGAAGGAGGGGAGAAGTCTGGTGGAGAAGGAGGGAGGGAGAAAGAGCGGGAAGAAGGGAGTTTGGTGGAGGAGGAGGCGGGAAGAGGAGAAGGGGAATAAGGAGGAGGAGAAGGGAGCTGGTGGAGGAGGAGGGGAGAAGGAGAAGGTTTGGAGAGCGGGAGAAGCTGCGTGGGAGAAAGGAGAGAGAAGGTGGTGGAGAAGGAGAATGAGCAGAAGCTGGCTGGAGAAGGAGGAGGGGAGAGCTGGCTGGAGAAGAGGAAGGGAGAAGGAGGGGAGGAAGGGAGCTGGTGAGGAGGCAGGGGAGAGAGGGAGAAGCTGGTGGAAGGCAGGCACGATTTTCAGGAGGCATCAGTGATTCGTAACGAATCAGTCATGTCGACAACTTGGCGGCCCCACACCGCAGTGTAGCATATTTCGTTACGAAATCATTCGCAGTAGCTGATTTCGTAACGAAATCAAGTCATGCTACGACTATGCGGCGCCGGCTCGCCGGGGAGTTTTTTTGTATCGCATTTGATTTCGTAACGAAAACCGCTCAGTAGTTTGATTTTGCGTATCGAAATCAATTTGTAGACTGATGTTCCTTACGAAATCATAGTTCCATGCTACACTTGGCGCCGCCAGCCGGCCAAGTGCGCATGCTTTGTCCGATCACCGCAGAGTGATTCTAACGATCAGCTGAGTAGCTGATTTCGTAACGAAATCACCTCGCAAGTAGCTTGATTTTCGTACGATAATCACTCGCAGTTAGTTGATTTCGTAAACGAAAATCATTCGCAGTATTGATTTCCGTAACGAAATCACGTGATTGATTTGTAACGAATCTTGTATTATTTGTTAACGAAATAAAGTCATGGACACTTGGCGTGCCCGGGGCGCCAGTGGTTAGCATGATTTCGTAACCGAAATTCACATTCAGTAGCTAATTTCGTAAACGAAGAAACTCGCAGTAGCCCGCCCGCTGGAAAACAATTCGTACGAAATCACTCGCACGTAGTTCATTCGTAACGAAATCACTTTGTAGAACTTGATTTCCTTTAGCCGAAAAATCATATGATTTCGTACACGAATCAGTTATTGCGACACTTGGCGCCCCATACGGAAATAGCTAAATGTCCGACCCCCGTAGCGACAGATCCGCCATTAGCTGATAGCGGCGCCATATATTCGGCGCCATATATATATATTCGGCGGGTGAACCAGAGCGGGATATACGTACGACTCTACGATACATCTCTACTCTGCCACGGTTCTACGCTACAATCTACAATCTCTACGCTACTCTTTGCTAACGAAACTACGCTGCTACATTCTACGAGAACCTGAAGTTATCACCAAAACGAAGTACATGAGTGGCCACTCTCAGATTTCTAGTCCTCCATAGACGCCTGCACTTGTGGTGGCTAAAAGCGAGCTGACCCAGTGAGGTGACTCAGCGAGAAGAATTTTGGTTTGGCAGATCACTCCCCGGCACGCCCCAAACGTACAATTTGAGCGCTCAACAAGTTGATAGCAACTAGTTGAGAGATTCGAACATGTTATTCGATTTTCTATTTTCGCATCTTTTGATCAGCGAGTTTTTGCTACTCAGCTACTCCGATATTAGCAATCAGGGGGTGTGCGCGGCAGTGTGCCTCCACCTAGCGAGAGAGCACGTTATTGTTATCGGCGCCACAATGGCGCGTACAAAAATGCGTATCCACGTCGCGCCGCGCGCACACTGCGACGTGTTAAATGTTGAAACGTTTGCCGACTCGCGGTCGATAACGTAAAAACTTTGAACATCTGATAGTAAGGTTGATAGATCGTTGAAAAGTTTATCAACGCGTCGAATTTACCATAGTGTAAATGATAAATAAATAAATAAAAACTAAATGAGTGAATAATAACGTTTGATTTTATTCACTCCTGATATTTCTCGTAATATAAGAACGTAGTCTCGCAGTTCTACGTTCTACGCGGTTCTACGTCCTTGGCCGTTGACAGAAAATTTGTAGTTGTACCTAATTGACCAATTCTAGCAAATTCTTGTGTCTACAATAACCTGATAATGTCTACAGTATGTCCTAATATGTTTTGCGCCCGCTTGTAGCTAATGCATTTCGATGCAAGTATATTGACACGATATAATCAAATATAATACCATACAATATACTACTATATAATTATATCGATACTATAATTGGTATTTCCCGGCTAAAGCTTTAATCGTAATCGTCGTCTTAATTCCTGATCGCTTTTCTCAACACAAACAATC
This sequence comes from Priapulus caudatus, assembly GCF_000485595.1. Taxonomy (NCBI): domain Eukaryota; kingdom Metazoa; phylum Priapulida; class Priapulimorpha; order Priapulimorphida; family Priapulidae; genus Priapulus; species Priapulus caudatus. The sequence continues at coordinate 76,859 of NW_014577605.1, forward strand.
ACGGAAGTGTTGGTTGCATCAAACTGATGACATTCTGATTACAATTACCATAATATGGATTCCTGCTGTCTGCTGTTAGCTGAGATGGGGTTCTTACACGCCATTTCACGTGCGGTAACACTAGTAGACGCAAGTATGTTGTTCCAATACAATTCTAATGGTGATCGTCGACCAGATGTAATTTGACCACTGCGTTGCTCAGTCCCCAATATAGCGACTGCGAAACATATACGTTTCTCACAAAGGTCACAGATACCTGTCGCGAACATGATCATCATCTAGTCGCGTGGTCATGTTATCAACTTTTATTAACGCGCGTGTCTATTCTCGCATGTTCTAGCGCGTTCTAGCGCGCGTGTCTATTTACGCATGGTTTCCATGTATGTATGTATGTGTGCGCGCGTGTGTGTATGTATGTGTGTGTGTGTGTGTGTGTGTGTGTGTGTGTGTG
>NW_014577605.1:77334-84492 GCF_000485595.1 Priapulus caudatus
ACACACACACACACACACACACACACACACACACACACACACACACACGCGCGCGCGCGCGCGCGCGCACACACACACACACAGACACACACAGACACGCGCGTGTGCATGTGTGTGCAGAGTAATGATTTAAGGATTTTTAGTGTGTTTTACGCATTGTTTTCCATTCATCGTAGGTGGTAGGCTGTACGGAGAATTTCTGAAGAAGAGGGAGGCGGGCCTGAGACGCATCAACAAGATGTATCTCGACGACCCCGACTTCGCTCATGTAGAGGACCTCGAGGGGAAATTGGAAAGCTACATGAGTAAGCAGCAGCGCGCGCACTGCCCGCCATCTTTTCCCCGTGGGGTGTATTCGATCGTAATGGCTCTCGTTCTAAATCCACGTTAGATATATACCATCCTTAATGGTTTCATCGCAGGCGCTGAAAAAGTATGTCGAGCAGCAAATGTTACCGAAAGTAAACCCTCACATATAATGACGGAAACTGTATTTTGCGCCACCATTTTCATCGGTAATATTCATGTCTCAACGAACACCAGCTTCAAAGCGCCGGGAAGCGGAGTTCATTATCATAATTCCGCCGTAAATTTCCCCGTTCTCAACGCCCCCAACCCATAACCGACGCATCCATCTACCATATCACCCTTCACCGCATATACATATCAGCAGGAGTTAATGAAGACAAATCTTGTCAAGGTTTGTCTTCATTAACTCCTGATATCAGATGCACGCGTGCATGTGCGTACGTGCATGTGCGTGTTCGCGTGCGGGCATGCGTTCGTGCGTTTTACTGAGTGCCTGAATGTAGGTATGCGTGTGTGTTGGTGGGTGCGTGCGTGCGTGCATGCGTGCGTACATTTCAGTTCCGAGTCAAGTACCCTGAATCACCCAATTATATTGCTATAGAAATGCAGTCGAGATGCCATCAAGTATGGTTTTTGATGAGCTACATGACGAGCTTTGTTGTAACGCCGGCAGCGCTTACTATATAATACAGCTTAATCCTGTCTGTCATACATTTACGCTGCTCAATAGCGAACCTGCTATAGCGATCATGCACCGGTTCCCTGATCACGGGAAACAACCACCAGTCAGACGCTCGGAAAGAGCTTGATAAATGCAGCCGGCGTTCGGCTGCGACCCTTAGACTGGTTATAATAAGCTTATAAATAAATATATTAAAGCTTCAACGATAGGCTTCAGGGCCAGCCACTGCACGGGGCCATGGGCACATGTCCCCCTCCACAGCGCTGCCGCTGGAATCTCCACACACAATACCGCCGAGCTGCCGCCGCCATACAGGATGCTGCAGACGATATGCATTCATTCATCAGTTTCCGCGTTTCCTGTAAGATAATCGTAATAAGATGCATCGCAAGCGTGCAGAAGGCGGTGTAACAGACGCGGGGTTTTTACGATATACGTTATGCTATACGCATGTGAGCGGAACAACACACGGTATACTTATCTCTATGCTCAGGCCGCTGCGGGATGGCTGTTCGCGCTAATATACAATGACTATGTAAATTGCATACCGGATATAGGCGATCGTCACGCACGTGCGTGCGTGTATATATATATGTATATATACATATATATATATATATGTGTGTGCGTGTATGTGTGTGTGCATGTGTGTGCGCGCATGCGCGCGTTTGCGTACATGACTTCCTATAACTTACTCGCGGTTTCTGTTCTATGATTCAGGCGCGGTACGGGAGCCTTGCGGTACGCACTATCTTCTTGCGTACTCCGATATTGACTAAATCGCCTCCGCGCCCAATAACACTCAATATTCTCACAGGAGAGTATAGCTAAGGCATCATCTGTGTCTAGAGGTATCTAGAATCATAGTTATGCAAATGATCCTCGCCCTACGGCTTGCAATTCACTCCACTACCTTCTCTGTGCAACTATCTGCCGTCCTTACTTGACCAAGATCTCAGTCAAGTATCGTCCAAATATATGCCGCCGCGAATGTGAATTATCAGATGATTGAAATTTCCTAATTCTAGATCCTATAGCCATCATGGCTTGAGCTATACTCTCTGTGAAGTATTGAGTTTATTGACGCAGACGATAGTCAATATAGTTAGCAAGATATATGCGTCAGTAATCTCCCGTCGCGGCCCTGAATATAGACCCTCCAACTTACTCGGGGAGCCGTGTGGCGCCACGGCAGGCACGCACTAGCCGGTGGCGCACTGATTTTGGAGCCAATAAAAATTGTGCACGCGAACCAAGGAGCAACAGTATACCCAAGGTGATTAACCCGGGGGTGGCACTCTACCCATTATGGTAGGTATAGTGCCGGCACTCCCGCGGACGTTCAAAAATCGGCAGAGGTCTGGAACTAAGCTCTCAGACCTGAAAAGGGGGATCTTCTGGTGAACTAGAAATAGCTTGTGTTGAATGTGGTAACTCTAATGGAACCCTCGCGCTCAGCCGTTCGCAAAATGGGGGTTTCGCGAACTAGATTTCGTTTGGAATCAATGCTATGAAACCCGGACATCGTGTTAAAACAGAGGTGGTGCACCGCCTGGAGAGCTGTGTACGCTGGGGGACAGGTGTTTGTTCTTTATAAATCTATGCTCGCTAGCCATTGAACAATAATTGTTGTATTATGTACGACGGAAGAAAAACACTGACCCGGAGAGCAGATGAACGGACGCACACACACGCGCGACGCGCGCACGACATCACAACCACACACCACACACACAAGGGGGCGCATCTGTTGGCCCTGGCGCTCCACACACACAGTGACCGAACTGGGACTAAGCCGACACAACACAACACGCACACAGCCCACGCACATACACACAGCACCATTACAGCCTGCACCGCACACACACCTCACACCCACAGCACAGTCACACAGCACACACACACACACCAAACACCAACAACATCACACAGTTGCATGTCGATGCCTTCAGCGGACCCGGCTTCAACGTATTCCTGACAGTAGCGCATGCACTGGAACGGAAATATTAAAACTATATTATTATTTTCATAATTAATATTCACTGATAGTATAGTACAATCTTTGTAAACATGTTTATTACGTTATCATTCGACTCCATAATATATAGTTCTAGATACTTTAGTCCAAAACATACACTGTTTATCTACATCTTGCTTTGAAATTTACAAATGAGCCTTTTAAAATGATAGAATTGGTTGCTTTCACATCGTAGCCTAACCTGCAGGAATGCCATTTCCAGGCTGTAATTTCAAAATTTTCTGGGAGTACCCCATCAGGGCCGCGATTCGGCGTTCGCGATCGCGCGGCGGTTAGCCATGGTTACTGGGCGGCACACACCATAAGGTTCCTCATAACCGCCCATCTTGTATATTAATCAACTGGGTGAATCCTACTATTTTTTTTCTGGGCAGTGCACCTTTTGGGAGGCCACTACGGCCCTTTACAGTGTGAATACCTTTTCGGCGGCGCTCGCCCCGCCGCACCTCTCGCCTCCTCCCTCCAATCTCTCTATCTCGCTCTCTCCCGCCCTGCTCAAATGCCCATGCGTCGAATTACACTCGCCGTCTCGCAACAGCGGTATTGGAGCCGAGTTAGCGATGATAGTTATGGAGCCTAGGGACAAAGGTCTACCGTCTTCTCCGATTCCTCGTTGCGTATATCCTAATTATTATAATATTCCTTGTATGATTCGTTGTTTATATACTGGTTTTTATAGGGAGGAGAGTTCCGTCACGAGTTCGAGCTCGCCAACAACAACCGGCGGCCGAGTGGTACCTGCAGGAGAGCTGAGACGAGCCATGCCTGGAGGAAACTCGGCCACGCCACAGACGCACGATGGAAGTGAAGCAGCTCGTGCACTAAGGTGGGCGCCGACGTGGCAGTGCCGACGTCCGATCAGCTAGCCAGGATTCCTACACGTCTGCATGGTCTGGGCCCAAAATAAATACCATCTGAAATGAGGCTACGGCAAGTGTATGACGCCCGGCTATTGCGACTCGATAAACTCCGACTGAGGGCGTGGCGTGTGCGTGGTGCGCGTGGGGTGAAGGAGAATGGGGAGAGCGAGCGTTGAGGTGAGGCGTGAGAGAGGAAGAGAAGGAGAAAAGAGAGAGGAGAGGAGACAGGTCACAAAGAGAGAGAGAGAGAGAGAGAGAGTGAGAGGGCGAGCGAGAAAGAGAGAGAGGGAGAGAGAGAGAGAGAGAGAGAGACGCAAAGTAAACGAGAAGGAAAAACGAGAGTGATGAGGTAGAAAAGCCTCTCATACCTGTGATGAAAACACTGCTCACACATGATCTGTAGTGATAGCGCAGCAAAGAAATCGCGGCCCAGTTTCTATAAGCGAGGATACAGTGTCACAAAGTGTGTCACAAGGACAAGTGGCACATGTCCAGTGTCACAAAGTGGCCGCATGATTACAGCCGTCAGTAACAATTGTAGGGTTTCCTACAGATGATGAGATCGGAGTCACTCAGGCACCACGCCGTACGTGACTCACGCTCACTCGCTGCGTCGTTCTCGTCTGCAGGATTCTTATCTTCGAGGGGAAGGCCGGGGAGCCGCCGGCCAGACCGCGAGGTCCGCCCGGGAAGAAAAACCTCTCGCAGCTTCCCTAGGTCAGCAGCGATGGCTCCATCTACTCCCAGTCGGCACCAGTGGCTCCATCTACTCTGAGTCAGCACCAGTGGCTCTATCTATGCCGAGTCAGCAGCGGTGGCTTCATCTATGCCGAGTTAGCACCAGTGGCTCCATCTATGCCGAGACAGCAGCGGTGGCTTCGTCTGCCCAAAGTTAGCAACGGTGGCTCCATCTGCCCTGGACCAGTAGCAGTGGCTCCATCTCTCATACGACTTCTCCTTCCGTTATTTAGCAGATTCCTTCTACAACTAGCTCAACCCGTGTAACTCCTTCGCTCCCTTTACAGGTGCCCAGGTGCTACAGGTGTAGTGGGAGCAAAGGGGCTACACGGGTAGAGCTACTCTGGTACATACTCGCCCATTTCATCACTTGGTCATAATTACGCCTAGACGAACTCTAGTAGTAGTATTTTCCCATTTTTAGTAACCTTTATTACATCCTTATTACTGAAGACTAATTACTTCAATTTTGCATCACACAAATAATCAGTTTCGTTTCCGTATAATATGACCAGCGAGCTTCAGCAGACAGCATGAATCAGGGATTGTAGTTGATTTCGTTTTCTTTCATCTCAATGCAACTGCGCCCAATATTTTTCAACCAGTTGGAATTTCTAACACGCAAGAAGGTTGTCGGCTGTTAATCGAAAAGATTACACGCATCGAAGATTACACCAGAAACCAAATCACGACAAAACCCAGAGATAAAGTGCATTGGTTCACTTAGTGCATATAAGCATTAATATTGTAATTTGTAATATATAGGCCTAATTACTTAGATCTATTATTTAACATGGTAGTGATAGAAATGATTCTATATAAATGTACAAACATTCAGTGGTCTTGACCGAAAGGAACTATGAACAGAATTATTAACAGAACGTTGCAATAGTGGATATTTAGTTTTTTAATCAATGTCACATTTTACAGTTAATATGATAGATCATGCTACATAGATTAAATGCGATTATATCTCAGCATATAGTGCATAGATTTACACTTACATATAACCACTGCAATTGTAGCCACTAAGCAATAGCTTACGTTAGATGTTTGATTCTGAAGCTGCATTCGAAAGACAAAAAATATTATATAAAATGAGTTGCATTGTGAATTTTTTTAGACAAAAAATTATATATTTAGTAATAATAAAAACAATATAGACAAAATAGAGCATGACACGTTCGTAATGACTTTATACAATATTATCAGGAGTAAGATATTATGATGTGCGCATTTGTTCTAGGTGCAACTAGCCATAAACAGAGATCTCGCTTTGAGAGTTCACTTCAGCGCTATGCCATGTTCTCATATGCATATTATTTCCATCGTGAATATACTGCCAGTTCATTGTCCCTTGCTCATTGTGTGATGCAGTGAAAATCACGAAAATGCTACATGCCAGAATGAAGTAGGCAAAAGTCATGTAGGTATAAAATAACCCACTTTTACAAAAGCAATAGCACCGGGAAAACAAAATTAAAACACACATTTTTAGAATGATACGTACAATCATGTACACGTGGACACGTACATTTACCTTCAATTTCAATAACGATAAATCATGATTATAAAAATTCTCAGATTTACGCTGCTCTTAAGCGCACGCAGAGAACAAAAATAACGATCGCGGTGCATGGATAAGCTGATGTAGTGCAATGAGCTGCAATATGCAACGATCCCCCATCAGCCGCGAAATCCCAGTAGGTTGAGCAAGTAACGAGTGGAGATCATAAAGATGGACCAAGGATGCCACGAGAAGGAGAAAGACGGGGAATCGAAGCAGCGCAAAAATAACATGTGCACGATCAACGTCCAGAAAGAACTGTGACACATCCCCGGACGTCGTCTGAACATCTTCTTCATCGCCCCGCGCCAGCCTCTCGTCGCCGCGGCAAACACAAGGGGCATCACGTCGCTGCTGAACATCTTCTTCATCCCCTACCAGCCCCCTCGTCGCCGCGGCCAACACAGCATCAACGCGCTGCTGAACATCTCTTCATCCGCCCGCGCCAGCCTCCCCTCGTCGCCGCGGCAACACAGCATCACGCGCTGCTGAACATCTTCTTCATCCCCCGCACCAGCCCCTCGTCGCCGCGGCAACACAGCATCACGCGCTGCTGAACATTTCTCATCCCGCAACGACAAGCCTCGTCGTCGCCGCGGCCAATCACAGCATGCACGCGCTGCTGAACAGTCTTCTTCATCCCGGCCGTGCCAGCCCCTCGTCGGCCCTGCAGCAACACGGAGCATCAACGCGCTGCTGAAGCAGCTCTCTTCATCCCGCGGCACCAGCTCTCGTCGCCGCGGAACACAGCATCAACGCGCCTGGCTGAAACATTCTTCTTCATACCCCCCACCAGCCTCATCGTCGCCGCGGCAACACCAAGCATCACAGCGCTCGCTGAGGAACATCTTCTTACATCCCCCGCACACAAGCCTTCCCCTCGTTGAGCGCGCCTCTCCACGTCCGGCGCGCACAACTCGCGGCTCCAGCTCGGCGCGCACCACTCGCCTTGCGCGGCTCGACA
>NW_014577605.1:84632-93848 GCF_000485595.1 Priapulus caudatus
GCGGGCGCGAGGGCGCCGCGGTGGAACAGCGCGACGCCGGCGTGCTTGTGGCGCGCGGCGACGCGCAGACGATCGCTCGTCGTCATCGCCCACACCTCAGCGACGTCGTCGGGGAAATCGAGCAGGCTCACGCGCAGACGCAGCCGCGCCGAGTCGTCGCCGCGATCCGCCGCGTCGCGCGCTGTTCTGTCTGCGGTGTGCTCGACAGGTTCGCTTAACGTTCTGTCTGTGATGTTGCCGGAACATTCGACGGGATCGCGAGCTGTTCCAGCCGCAGTGCGTTCCGAGGGATCGCGTGATGTTCTGTCTGTGGCATTTGTCGTGTGTTCCATGGGATCACACGACGCTCCATCTGCGGCATCTGCAGTGCGTTCTGCAAGATCACGTGATGTTCCGTCTGTAGTGTGTTCTGCGGGATCACGTGAAGTTCTGTCTGCAGTGTGTTCTGCGGGATCACGTGAAGTTCTGTCTGTAGTGTGTTCTGCGGGATCACGTGAAGTTCTGTCTGCAGTGTGTTCTGCGGGATCGTGTGATGTTCCGTCTGCCACGGCGGCGCTCACTTCACTCTCAACAGGGTGTCTTGTGCCTTCGTTATCTGCGCATCAAGGAAAGAACATTTACTTACAAGAATGACTTTCCTACAGGAATTAAACGCTTGCGTTTTTGTGTCTACACACGTGAAGCAGGTTGCCTAGATACATACAACCTTATTATAGATGCTCGGTTGTTTCCATTGGTGAGTACACTTACGGCCAGAGATTTAACAGAGAAAAACACACCAGGAACAGACTAAGATCAAGATGTTTTTCAAGTACTCTGGCTGCTGTAAGAGTGTATTTAGCTAGAATAAGATTGAATCGTCAAGAAGTTAATGTGCGCAGAAGTTTTCTGAATGACACGATCTACGACATGCAACCTCACGTAATAATAAACATAACCTCCAATAATTGCACTGCACTATACCGACTATACGATACATTTACCACACTACTATATATTTACGGGGTTCTAATACGCCACCTTCAGGCACAATAGCAGTGGAGGATCTTGCCATGACAGTTTTCCCGTCGTCTCCACAGACAGAGACACCTGGTGGTGCACGCCACACGGCCGGATGTGGGAACGAAACCTCGCAAACTTCTCCCCGTTTCATCGACTCCACACATTTGTCGATGATTTCGTCGATGGGTAGGTCGCCATCGCCTGAAGCATTGAAACTGAATTAAATCCATGCAATTTCCTTTAAAGTAATTATTACCAGAGTTTTCCAGTGTTCACCACTTTCATGATACCTACCGTTATTGCTTGAGTAACAGCAATTGTCCAGAGTAACGATAAAATGTCTTATAACCTTCGTATTCACCAAAACATGCAATTTTCGAACTAGTTTGGTAAACAATCGTGTGCTGTAATCTAGAAACTCTAGCCGGTAGTCTTGGACTAGCTAGTATAGCGCCGTCGCCTATCTGCTATAGACATAGTACAGTCTCTCTCAAATGCACTTGTTTTCAATTTATCACCGACAATTTACAAGTTTACCAATTCTGCCATTATTGCGATACGATAAAATGCATTGCTGTTATCAGGGTGGTCCACAACCTAAAATTCAAACATGTAAAACTGGGAACTTTAGAGAAGTACTTAAGATATAATTTGAAATGATGTGCGTGAAGCGCACATCACGAGCGCGAAGAGCGTAGTCACTTGCGGCCGGGGTCCAGAGCCCGCCTAACGGCCCTGGAAGCTCAGGGGTTTTAGATGCTCTCTGGTGCAATCTGAGCCATATTTTGGAGTATTTTTGCACAAAATTTGTGACCTATATTTCCAAATAATTTGGGTTGGGTCAAGAGTCATGAGTGATGAGTCATTTTTCATTGTTCAATTTGTATACTAGTGTGAATGTAACCAGTAAAATGTTATAAAGCAATGTGCGAAAAATGCAAATAAATGTACTATAAGGTGAAACTATATTGATAGAGTGTGGGTAGCATGCGAGTTGCGAGTTGTTAATTAAAAAATGGATGAGAAAAACATCTTCTTACCAAATTTAAAGCAAAGGTACCGCAACAAATAAAAACCTACAGTAGGTATAAAAACCTACAAATAAAAACCTACAAACAAAAGTAAAACCTACAGTAATATGGTTTATAAACTGGCGAAAAGAAATGCTATTTGGGTCTTTGAAAGACATGCATGGATTACTGGATTAAAACACTTAAAATGACCAGGACTGAAGCAGTTGTTCAAAAGTGGATAATTCAGTCGTATTCACTGGATAGTGATTTATCCAGTGGATAGCGCTATCCACTTTTGAACAACCAGGGCCAGGCTGTTTCGACCAGGCGCGTAGGCCCTTGAGCTCGCATGATCCCCCCCCCCTAGAATTCACTTCTGGATCTGCCACTGCATAATGGGAGTAGCCGAAATGGGAATATTGCCGATTCTGAGAGTAGACGAAATGGGAATAGGCGAAATGGGAGTAGGCCAACTGGGATGTTACCAGATAAACATATAAGTGACATTTTTTGCTGATCAAGCAGTCGACTCTAGGGCTTTGTTAGAGGTACGGTCAGCCGGCCCAAACAGCCAACCTATAGTATTTTAACTTTTTTTACGACAGGTAATTCATGGGAAAAATAGTTAAGCATTGAGGTTAAGTTAATAGTTAAGCATTGAGGTTAAGTTAATAGTTAAGCATTGACTTACTAATGCGAGTTGCAAATGATAAATATCTGGCAATATATGGTACTATCCCAGTACTCGACTCGCAACTTGCAACTCGCAGGTTACCAACGCTGATATTCAGGCCTCGAATTAAGCGACGAGAGGGGCAAGGCAATTTTTTGGGGGCATGTGAGAAATTGCCTTGAATTTTCTCTAAAATGGATGGGCACCGAGGTAATTTTAAAAGGCATCAAGGCAACTCTCACAATTTGAGAAGGGCACCAAGGCCATTGTTATGGAAAACTTTGTGTCATCGTATGAATTCTACTAAAATTTCTCTAAATTTACTGCACTTAGCAAGCTACACACCGTACAGATCACTGGCCATTCTTGCGCGAGCGTCGTTTCCCGCGCTTTAAATCGCACGCGGGCCGAGTCCGGCCGTGCAGCATTTAAATATTCGTGTTCTACCACGGGCATACACAGGTGCACTATTTATCGATCGTCTACTGGCAGCGGTTGGCAGCAATACCACGTTATTGTTTTTGCCGCCGGGTAGACTGGTATCCGGCCTCACGCTCTGCTAGAGAATGTACACGCTCTGCGACAAACAGTGCGGCCGCGAACCAGTCTAGCCAGAGGCAGAGGCACCGACGGCAATTACAGAAAAGGGCAAGGCAGGTCACTGCCGTCGGTCGGGTTGGATTTTCAGGGGCAGTACGGCGATTGATAGGGGCACCGCCGACAATTGCCGTCGGTGCCGTCGGTTAATTCGAGCCCTGCTGATATTGATATGAGGCTCAGGACAAGTGAAACTCTATGTCGGGTCTATGTTGGCTAGTTGCCCAATTGGACAACTAAAAAATTTCTAGTTGCGTAATATTCCTAACATCCTTTGAGCCAGGGCGCTATATCACGACAAAGGACATTCTCACATTATATTTTCAAAGGTCGCCGAAAAAAACTCTCGTAATAATGGCTTTAAAACTTCGCCGATTATGGATTAACGCTACTGCGTGATATTTAAATCACACATCGCTCTACAGTTGGTAGGGTTTATGTGTGTGTGTGTGTGGGGGGGGGGGGCTACGACGGGTCACGTGGTTATGATGCATTTGGAGAGGAATCATCACTAACCTACTGTTATCTCCGTCGGAACGCCTAGCTTCACAGTGCATGTCTCCTCGTCCAGTGCGCAGTCCGTTAGCTGATTTACGACGACTTGACAGGTGGCGCCCTCTCTTGGTGCTGATATTCCGTGACCATGCTCAATGATATTCTTACTGAAGGATTTATCAGGGGGCTGCCATAGCACCGTGTCAACTAGATGATCCCACCGAGTATCAGGTTTCATGCCTGCAATGATGAATGTCAATTGCCGCCAATGTAAAATGATTTCCCACCGTTACCATCTTAATGCGATCAAAAATAACTGCATATTTTTGCCATAAATTTTCGTTTGACTTAAATCAAGCTTTTTGCAAATTGCACGCAATGGTTAGGGTTAGGGTTAGGGTTAGGGAGTAGGCGTAGGCGACTCCCTAGACTCGTTAGTGGAGTAGGCGAGGTACGGTCCGGCATATTAGATAGTACAAGGGTATGTTCCGGCAGTACCCTGGGGGACATAGACTCTCTCAGCATAACTAATTGCCCAAGTCCCAGACTTTAACAATTAGCTCATCAGTGCAAAGCAATAGGGCCTACATGTATTATAATGGTAAAAACACAGATAGATGCACACATGGTGTCAAGTATTAACAGCTGAAAGTATGCATGATGTAGCTTTGGATGTTGGTCTAATCAGCCTTTAGAATATGTTGTCTTGGTTTTCAACTCATGCATAAAGTAAATAGCTGAACTTGCTTGCATAACAAGTCCATTATAATGCATAACATAATCTTGTCGACACGAGACCCACCTGCAGGCTGAAACTGGAACAGCAAATGGAACTGTGGGCAGCGTGCTCCCAGATTGAATTATTTCACAGCTGTTCCAACTTCCATCTTTGCTTAGCTGGTTGTCTCTCAGGCCTCGTTTTGCACCAAGTGGCAGTTCATGCAATCCACCTGTGAAGAGGCCACAGAATATCTTAGAAACCTAGCACTAGTTGAGCAGTTGTTGGTGTTGATTTCCTCCATCATGTTGTTGCAATCATAGCGCTCAAAAACGAGGCTGAAAGTGTGCTTTTCGACAGTTGCTTCGAAAAGGCGTTGACCGAAGCCTCATCAGAGATTGTGTCGACCTCAATGGACCACATGGTGACCTCTCTCCATACGGCGTGACCGTTGGTAAAAAATGTTTCTTGTTTTCATTCCCGATTTGTGATCGGTTTGCCCGATGTGTTCAGAAAATTCCTATATATAGCTGACATACTCATGACAGCAAGATATGATTGAATGAAAACAGTGCTGCATTTTATACCGTTTTTAAATTATCACATTTCAGTTCTACGACGTTTATTGTGACTTTCTGTGAACCAGGGTGATACTCCATTAGGAATGTTCCCAAATTTAATGTCATTAATGGTCATAATAACATATATATCAAGAGCTAATAATACCTATTAAGGTATATTTATACCTAAGAGGTATTATTAGCTCTTGATATATATATATATATATCAGGAGTAGATAATAGGGAAGGAGTGTGACATCAATAAACAAGGGAAATTCGTCATTTACTAGCCTTAAAATACTTACGCTTTTACTACGCGTAACTCAACCAACTTGAGCTCAAATCGTACACAGTACATTCGCCTAGCATCGTGCGAATCGTTTCCTCGTTTACACAAGCAATCCGGAGATACAGACTAAAACGTACGACACGATTATCCATTCTTTGGCCATCAATCCAAAGCCATTGCGCGCCTCTAATTCAAACAAAAGGCAGCTACATAACCACAGCTTGCTAACTCGGCGGGTAATGTGGCTCGCTGGGAGATTTGAGCCCGATCAGCTGCTGCTGATTGCGGTTGGCGTGCGTGCGTGAGGGCATGTGCAGAGGTGGCTGCTGTACGCCGGTATGCCTGTGTACCGGGTCAAAGGTTATCTCGCCGAGTGTTGATGCCTAATCTCCCAGCGAGCCACATACCTCGCCGAGTTAGCAATAGCGCGTTAGGTAGCTGCTTTTTGTTTGAATTAGAGGCGCGCAATGGCTTTGGATTGATGGCCAAAGAATGGAGAATCGTGTCGTACGTTTTAGTCTGTATCTCCGGATTGCGGGTGTATACGAGGAAACGAGTCCGATTTGAGCTCAAGTTGGATGAGTTACGCGTAGTAAATCGTAGGTATTATAAGGCTAGTAAATGACGAATTTCCCTTGTTTATTGATGTCACACTCCTTCCCTATTATCTACTCCTGATATATATATATATATTATATGTATATATATATATATGGTCATGGTCATATCAGGGCTGCCAACTCTCATGCATTGACCGTGAGACTCACGCATTTTGACCAAATCTCACGCTCTCACGCTGATCTTACAATATCTCACGCACAGCAAAAAAATGCTGAGATATCTCACGCATGAATATCTCTTCATGAATAAAACGCTGAAATATCTCATGCACAGCAAAAAAATCTTACAATATCTGAAAACACTCACTTTAGTATGCACCAAATTGCACAAATTAAAGTTGTAAAATGCAAAAGCTCCCTACCGTGGGAGGGAGGGGGAACCCCCCTCCCATACCCATCCCCCACTCGGTCGCTTCGCTCCCTCGCATCTCACTCTCGCCTAACACCCAATGTTGGCTGCCCTGTCATATATTAGTTTGTGGTTTAATGTCATTTAGGTTAGGGTTAGGGTTAGGAACTTAATTAGGGTTAGGGTTAGGATTCTCAATCATTATTATAAATCATTAATGATATCAAAGTTGGAAACACTCCTAATGGAGCGTTAGCCGTGAACCATTGGCATAGCCTAATCTTCCAAGTTCTGCTGATAGGGTCTATGTCCCCCAGGGTACGGTCCGGTATACCGAAACGTACCCTGGTACTAAATACTACTATCTAATATGCCGGACCGCACCTCGCCTACTCCACTAACGAGTCTAGGGAGTCACCTACGCCTACTCCCTGACCATAACCCTAACCATAACCCTAACCATATCAGCTAGATAGTTACCAGGGTACGTTCCGGTATACCGGACCGTACCCAGGGTACGGTTTGGCAGTACCCTGAGGGACATAGACCCTATGCTGCCTATCAGCCCAAGTTCTAGTACAATAATTATGGCAATTAGGCATGGATTTCGGCGCAAATACACTTTCCTACCGGTCAATATGGCGGCACCCGACTCCGAACCCCCTACCGCCCCGCCCCCGCACACACGCTAATCACTATCAGTATCACGCTATGGCCGGTAGGAAAGTGTATTTAACTATTATATCTCGCGAACGAGTTGAGTTACGTTTCTAGAATTCTACGTGCATGTAGACACCACTGATCTGTACTATACAAAAAAAGTTAGTATAGTAGAGATTAGTGGTAGACACATGTCTTAGCCCTAATCTCAGTGAGTGATACTGACCGGTAGGAAACTGTATATGCGCTCAACAACAAGATGAACCGGCCATTTGCGCTTTTGTTTTCAAATGTAACCCAACAAGAGTAGGCCAGTTTTGTTATTACACTTCTTGAGTTACATTATTGTATCTAGCAGCCTCTATGCTCCGTAGCAAAGCCGGGCGTTATGATCGCAGTGATATCATAATTTTTAATACAATAATACAATAATAACTAAAAATGAAAACAATTTTTCGGAAGTAGGATTAGGCAAGTGAAATGTCCGAGAGATGGCGGTAGCGCCGCTACACAATATCATTACGATTTACGTTTTGAATGTATTTAGTATTTTTAGAATAGCTTTTAGTTATTTTTGGGCATCCTCTTGTAATTATACGGACCGCTGCAGCATGGGAGGAACGTAACGTTCAACTGTCGAACTGAATGTCTGCCCCAGTAGTGCTGTAGTACAGTGTCAGTAGTATACTGTATAGGAGTCAGGACTCTGTACTGCACGTAAAAATGTTTGTTCTTACCGACATGACAGACGTGGTCAAAGTGCCTCCGTGGATGTTCAATCTGAAACTAAATGAAGCAGTTGAACAAGAGTTAAACAAAAAATTTGCTAACAAGGTAATGACCGGAACTAGCTACGTATTACTGCTATGTGAGAAACAGTGGCGTTAGTATCACTCAGGCTAGCTAGATACAATAATGTAACCCAAACCCAAGAGGATAGGGGTATCCCTATATCCTCTTGGGTTTGGGTTACATTATTGTATCTAAGGCTAGCCAGAAAAATAAACGTAGCCTAATAAAGGTTAGTCTTCAAATTCCAAGGGAATATATCGAAGACGGAGACAGACAAAGTTGATAAAATAGACAGCATCACTGTGGATTGCAGTGTAAAAACTTCAATTCTGCAATTGACCAAAGAGGAAGGACAATACTTCCAATATGGAGTGAGAGATAGAAGAACCAATACTTTAAGGGATGCTTTGAAAATGGCACATGTCGAAAGCAATGATCACCCTCAAATCATTCAGTGCTACAAACAGAAATGCCAATCTTCACTTCACCATGATAAACTTTATGAAATATGAAATATGTTGGACGAGCTAACCTCCAGTTCACCTCACTGTGATTTTGCCATATCGGACTGTTTACCGAATGCAAAAAATGATGCTAGCAATAATTGCTCCCAAATTTAAGTTGAATTTAAGGCATGTTCAAGCGCTAGTGAGTGGGTATTTGCATTTCATCACCGGGTGTACCAACTAATACATGTAATGTATAATTATATAGTTGTTTTTTTTTACATTTATAGGTCGTACATAAGCTGGGTCTGTGTATAGCTTTGTATGACATATCCAAGCTTGAGGACTCGCATGTTTTTCCAGGTGATGGATCATCTCACACAAAAGGTAAACTAGTGTTCGCTTATATTTTACTTCATTCCAAATACCCTGCAACATATTGACACTACAACAGGCTTTCATTTTTAAGGGGCGCGATCGCGCTCGCGCTCCACTGCGCACCCGAAATTGTGCCATGGTGCGCGCATCATCGCGCCTCATAAAAGTGGTTGAAATCGCGCACGAAAAGTATGTATATTATGTTGAAATAGCGCTCCATAGAGTTCTCAATGTAGGGGGGTACAAAAGGGTTAGCAACATACAACAATTTGTGGTGTGTAAGTGACTGAACGTATGGCAGAGGTACAGGTCTGGTTACTACCCTCAGGTTTATATATATATATAAATACAACTAAACAACAGCATCCAAATACAGGTACCTATACGGTAGCCACAAGTTACCTGCTCGTTTTCTACTATACGTGGCGAGAAGTGGTTTTCTGCTGACGTGAAACAGTCGTAGGGCTGGAGGGGCTACATACGTGGCTACTACGTACAAGTAATTTGGCTAGTTTGTTGATGGATTGTGATGATATTTTGTGCTGAAATATGCAGGTACATGGATTAGAATCTCTAAGGATGGAAATCAGAATAATTAAAACAAGTTTATTTTTACATCCGATC
>NW_014577605.1:93858-98355 GCF_000485595.1 Priapulus caudatus
TCTCTCTCATCTCTCTCTCTCTCTCTCCCTCCTCTCTCTCTTCTCTCTCGGAATAGGTAACGGCTGTGAAATGAGTCGCGTCAAGCGGCCGACCACGCACACACACGCACACACACACGCACGCACGCACGCACGCATGCACACACACACACACACACACACACACACACACACACACCTACCGTATCTCCTCGCCGGCATCCATGAACAGGTCGTGCGTCTCTCCATCCTCGGTGTGATACTCCCACACCCACAGCTGCTCCGTCTCATCACTGCCCACGCCATCATGTAAGGTTGAAACCAACATTACACTTGCACTCGATCAGGCACAGAGTTGCCTAGATTAGTTACATCGGGTGGTCACCACTACGATGTTTTCTTAGTAATTCGTGCTCTAGGCACGAATGCATGATCCGTAGTCAACTCGCCTCGCCGGCAAACTCGACTAGCATGTTTCAATTACTTGCCTGCAGGTCGGCCAGATTGGCTCGTAGGTCGAGATGACCCGTCTGGAGGTTGGGCAGCTCGACTCATGTGCGATAGAAAATTGAGATTGATTATGTGTGACAAATTATACTCTACATATAATAAAAAATTATTCCCACGAAAATACGACTTACAATTGACCAAAGAGGAAGGACAATACTTCCAATATATATGGAGTGAGAGATAGAAGAACCAATACTTTAAGGGATCCTTTGAAAATGGCACATGTCGAAAGCAATGATCACCCTCAAATCATTCAGTGCTACAAACAGAAATGCCAATCTTCACTTCACCATGATAAACTTTATGAAATATGTTGGACGAGCTAACCTCCAGTTCACCTCACTGTGATTTTGCCATATCGGACTGTTTACCGAATGCAAAAAATGATGCTAGCAATAATTGCTCCCAAATTTAAGTTGAATTTAAGGCATGTGCAAGCGCTAGTGAGTGGGTATTTGCATTTCCTCACCGGGTGTACCAACTAATACATGTAATATATAATCATATGGTGTTTTTTTACATTTATAGGTCGTACATAAGCTGGGTCTGTGTATAGCTTTGTATGACATATCCAAGCTTGAGGACTCGCATGTTTTTCCAGGTGATGGATCATCTCACACAAAAGGTAAACTAGTGTTCGCTTATATTTTACTTCATTCCAAATACCCTGCAACATATTGACACTACAACTATACAAACATTCCAAGTGTTTATATGAACTTAGCTAAGTTGCACAACTGCCTATTAATGTTTCATTTCATTTCACAGTTATGACAAATGTGGCTAGTATCATTGATGAGTAAAACTGATCTATTTAAGTTAATTGTGAATTATATTGGTACTTGGGTATAACTTATCAATGGTATATAATAAAATAATGATTTTAAATGCTACCGAAATATGCAATCTTTGCTATAGCATGCAAGAAAGTTATTTATTAATGACGATTTTGTACAAATTAGATTATTTCTGAGTCAATATTGCTTCTATTGCTAGATGACAAGCTTGTCGTCATTTAAATTATAATGGAGATAACTGCTTCGATAAGCAAGAGGGAATCAATAACTGCTTTAATGTCTAAAATCCGAGTTGCCTTCCAGTTCATTTCAGGTGCGTGGTATTCCGGCCATTTATGGATGAGGTGGTAGTCGGTAAAATTCGCAGCTCGAGTAAAGAAGGTGTTTATGGTGAGTGAGGCTCTAGGTTATCACCCAATAAATCCAACAGTGATGCATTTGTACAGTGTGGATGCTTAATTAGATGTAGATGCATGCACATAGGGTAGATTTTACCACACATCACTGGACTCCTAACAACAAGTAGACATGTAAACTGCATCCACATGTAAAAATAAATTAGGTGTGCCTGCAGGTTTGGTGTACATGTGCTCCTATTTTCAAATGATATCCGACACAGCCAGCCTACAGATGGCAGCACTATCGCTCAGCCTGCCAAATCCATCTATAAACATGGCGAGTAGGCCTTCATCAAAGATACAAGCCTATATGATCCACATTGTTAATGATATGTAACACCTTATTCTGAAGTTATTTTCGTACACATATTAAGGATAATCGATTGGCACTGTGATTGAACACTGTTAATAACCATGTTATTTTGTGTGTTTGCAGTATCCTTGGGATTCTTTGACGATATTTTAATACCGTCTGATTCACTTCAACACCCGTCGAGATTGTATCCTTTTCAGCTCATTCCAAAAGAGTGTCGTCGGTGCACTTGACGAATTTATATACTTGAAATATTGCAACTCCCCACAATAATTCTAAAAAATTGCTGTGAAGATCTACTGCATAGCTTGACAGAAATAACAGGTAACATAATCTCTGAACCCTTACTCTTGAACCATTATGTGCAGCCTTGGAGAAAAAAAGGTGTCAAGCTTCAATTAATTGTAATCGTAATGTGTGGACTCTTTCCACTAATTAGTTTCCTAATGCCGCATGAATGTAATCAATTTGATTCTCCTTTAAAACAACATGCTTGAAAGCGACCAAATGGTAATTGTGCATTCTGGGCACCAGTTAACTCAACCCACCCACCAATGCGGCTCACATTGTGTCGAGTTTACCTGCTGGAGCTTGGCCAGTTTGGCTCATGGGTCGAGATGACTCGCCTGTAGATCGGGCAGCTCGACTCACCGGCTAACTCATTTAAGATGTTTTACACATTCCGACGTCAAAACGTCTATTTTTATTATTATTAAATCTTTACTGCATATAATTCACATACAAATACATGTACTGAAAGCAGTCTTTTACATGGAGAATAAATGTGATGGATGCAATAGTGTTGAGCCGTTAAAATAATAAAATTTCTAAGTTTACTTGATTTGAGTGCAATAATTGTAAGGTACGGTAGGAGATCATTTCTGTCTGGTTTGTTAAGTTGGTTGATGTACTTGTATATAAATATAAGTAGAATTGAAGTTTTTACACTGCAATCCACAGTGATGCTGTCTATTTTATCAACTTTGTCTGTCTCCGTCTTCGATATATTCCCTTGGAATTTGAAGACTAACCTTTATTAGGCTACGTTTATTTTTCTGGCTAGCCTGAGTGACACTAACGCCACCGTTTCTCACATAGCAGTAATACGTAGCTAGTTCCGGTCATTACCTTGTTAGCAAATTTTTTGTTTAACTCTTGTTCAACTGCTTCATTTAGTTTCAGATTGAACATCCACGGAGGCACTTTGACCACGTCTGTCATGTCGGTAAGAACAAACATTTTTACGTGCAGTACAGAGTCCTGACTCCTATACTACTGACACTGTACTACAGCACTACTGGGGCAGACATTCAGTTCGACAGTTGAACGTTACGTTCCTCCCATGCTGCAGCGGTCCGTATAATTACAAGAGGATGCCCAAAAATAACTAAAAGCTATTCTAAAAATCCTAAATACATTCAAAACATAAATCGTAATGATATTGTGTAGCGGCGCTACCGCCATCTCTCGGATATTTCACTTGCCTAATCCTACTTCCGAAAAATTGTTTTCATTTTTAGTTATTATTGTATTATTGTATTAAAAATTATGATACCGGTATACCGGAACCTACCCTGGTACTAAATACTATCTAATATGCCGGACCGTACCTCGCCTACTCCACTAACGAGTCTAGGGAGTCACCTACGCCTACTCCCTGACCATAACCCTAACCCTAACCATATCAGCTAGATAGTTACCAGGGTACGTTCCGGTATACCGGACCGTACCCAGGGTATGGTTTGGCAGTACCCTGGGGGACATAGATCCTATCAGCCCAAGTTCTAGTACAATAATTATGGCTTAGGCATGGATTTCGGCGCAAATACACTTTCCTACCAGTCAATATGGCGGCACCCGACTCCGAACCCCCTACCGCCCCGCCCCCGAACACACGCTAATCGCTATCACGCTATGGCATTGGCCGGTAGGAAAGTGTATTTAACTATTATATCTCGCGAACGAGTTGAGTTACGTTTCTAGAATTCTACGTGCATGTAGACACCACTGATCTGTACTATACTAAAAATGTTAGTATAGTAGAGATTAGTGGTAGACACATGTCTTAGCCCTAATCCCAGTGAGTGATACTGACCGGTAGGAAACTGTATTTGCGCTCAACAACAAGATGAACCGGCCATGTGCGCTTTTGTTTTCAAATGTAACCCAACAAGAGTAGGCCAGTTTTGTTATTACACTTCTTGAGTTACATTATTGTATCTAGCAGCCTCTATGCTCCGTAGCAAAGGCCGGGCGTTATGATCGCAGTGAAAAACCGTACCCTGGGGGACATAGACCCTATCAGCAGAACTTGGAAGATTAGGCTATGCCAATGGGTCACGGCTAACGCTCCATTAGGAGTGTTTCCAACTTTGATATCATTAATGATTTATAATAATGATTGAGAATCCTAACCCTAACCCTAATTAAGTTCCTAACCCTAACCCTAACCTAAATGACATTAAACCACAAACTAATATATGACAGGGCAGCCAACATT
>NW_014577605.1:98365-100977 GCF_000485595.1 Priapulus caudatus
ACTTCAGCGGAATTTACGAGCATTTATGGCTCTTAAAAGTTATTGTTTTTTTTAGAATGCTGGGTGTGTGCATCCTTTGCTTGATCGAAGGCAGCCTTTCCGCAGCTTGGCAAGCGGCGGTTATTCTTAAATAAGTGATTGGTTTTAAAAGTGCTTGCTTGGCGAACATCTGGCTTTCCGGCTAGCAAAGTAGCATTCGGCTTCTCAAAAGCAGCTGCACTTAATCACTGCATGTTGTAGGATGCTGCCACTCTCGCTCTCCCTCTCTCTCTCTCTCTCTCTCTCTCTCTCTCTCTCTTCCTCTCTCTTTCTTTCCCTCTCGCTTGCACGCTTGATTTCGCTCTCTCTCTTAACCACCGTCGTTTTCTCTCTTCCTGCCTCCTCTCCCTCCCCTCTTTCGCTCCCTCCATTCCCTCCCTAACCCCGCCCTCCTCCACTGTCTTCCTCGTCCTATTTTCCCTTCTCTTCCATTCACTCTCAACTTCCTTCTTTCCATCTTTTTTTACTCTCACCCTCTCCCTTCTCATTCTCTTAATGGCAAAGGTGGTTGCTACAAAGTATGACCATGACGTTCGCTCGGCAAGACGTATGTGTAGCAAAGTGATGTGTCCGAATGAATCCGTCATGCTGATGTTGGGGGTCAGTCATCCGTTCCGTCTCGGTAGAAAGTTCAGTGGCCACAGCAGCTTTTCAATTACCCGTTTTTCCCGTGGTCTCTACGGATCGGTAACCTCTAAGAGGGGCTAATTTGTTACATCTCCAGCGGATCTGTTTTGGGCCTACCAGGGCGTGAAGAACGCGCGGGGGGGTTGGGGAACTCGTGGGGCAGTCACAAACTGTGGAATTAGCACAGGGCCGTGCTTTCTTTCCACGCCGCGTTTCGTTATTAAATTATATCAAGAGCTGATAATACATTATAAGGTATTATTAGGGTAATTAGCTCTTAATTATATTATGCACCGGGTAAATTCAGTGTTATCGTTGAGCTACTATATATAGCGTAACAAGCTGACAGTAACAAATGTAGGGCGGCTTCAGCCTGCATTCTTTTTCTGCAGAACGCTTCATTCCACCTTGTATAGTAATCTAGTAAGAGAAGTTGCCTAATAGGATAGGTGATCTCCTGGTAAACTCTCTGAAAATAATAGCCAGAGCTTGCCACACTACCGATAGTTCTGTAGCGTATGCAGTTGCAGCTGAGGCAGCTGTTACTGGCTGTGCATTTACTCGGAATGAATGTCAAAATCAATGTCAAAATTCACTTGCCGCGAGCTTTGTTTCCACTGTAAACAGACATGGAAGAGAAAGGGGGGAGAGAAAGGGAGAGAGATAGAGGAGCGATAGCGAGAAAGAGGGAGAGAGCGAGAGAGAGAGAGAGAGCGTGAGAGAGAGAGAAAGAGAAAGAGAAAGAGAGGGAGAGAGAGAATCATGTCGTCATGAATTCGTAAAACTCTAATGCTTACACGGATCGATCGCACACAATTTATGCCGTTTGCACATTTGGCGATGGCGGCAGAGCACTGAAATATGATGAGTCTTAAGCTGCACTTACACTGTCACTACCGACTTTATGTTGGCGAATTGGCGAGTTGGACCAAAAATAACATGTTCTAATCTCTTAACTAATTGCTATCGACCTGTTGCTCAAGCGACTTTCGCGTTTACACTGCCGATTGTCGGTTGTATAGTTGGGAAGTTGGTGCAATTCGCCAATTCGTCAACATAAAGTCGATAGTGTAAACCCAGTTTTAATATCCCAACGACTGCTCTGTGTTACTCAATCCTCTACTACTTCCATAACTCACTTTGGATTTACTCCTGACATGCAGGTTGGACCTCGCTAATCCGGACCAGACCAGATCCTGATTAGTAAAAATTCCGAACCGTGGAAGCTGGAGTTAAAATAAATGGCAAAATAATGTACATATTTCACTATTGCTGATATCGATAAACAATTATACGTAAGCACGAACCATGCTCAGGCTTACTAGACCTCCTCCTTATGACAAAGTGCTAGTGTGATATGCACAACTCCGCTGTGCTATGGCACAACGTTTCTGCACTATGAGTCTGCACTATATGTTCTGCACTATCGTTGGCTTTATTTTGCTGCATCTATTAATCCACTTATTTCTGTGTCATAGTCTATGACACAGAAATAAGTGGATTAATAGATGCAGCAAAATAAAGCCAACGATCTTTGGATTCAAATCGCCATTCCGAAACAAGGACGCTGAGAAACCATCGCATGTAAGATGGGTGAGGGGCCTGTGTATTGTAACACGTGTGACCATCCGCGCGTTCCGCCGGCGTGTCCCGTCAGCGAAATTTTTTTTCCCACTTGAGTTCCGGACCACAGCCAATCAGCGCACTCCATTCACTCGACTTCCTCGAAGCAACAATGTAAAATGAATACCTCCTATCCCTAACCCTAACCCTAACCCTAAACCGTACCCGAACCCTAACACTAACTATAATCCAACAATATATATACGAACCATATATTACAAAACACTATCTATGGTGGGTCAAGAACTCAAGTGGGGAAAAAAATTTCGCGTCCTGTCAGTGGTCCGGCGTTTGGCGGAAAAGAATGCATTATAACCGGCTAG
>NW_014577605.1:101472-104578 GCF_000485595.1 Priapulus caudatus
TACTGCTACTGCTACTGCTACTGCTACTGCTGCTACTGCTACTGCTGCTAGTACCTCTAATAGATGCTGCATCTGCTGTTTCGAGCCAAGCGAGTGATTGCCTGTCATGTAGATGAATCCCAGCGAGATAAAATTGGAAAAATGTAATTAAAAAGAAGAAATATCGCATGGGCGTGGGAGCGTTCTGCATGGTGAATTTTGAAGTTCATTAGCGGGAGAGGGTGCTGCGAGGGAATTGATGCAGCAGCAGAACTAGCCGATACGTGACTACAACAACGATGACGGTGACGGTGACGGTGACGGTGACGATAACAACAGTATTGAAGATTAAGATGACGTTGGCAATGACGGGGACGCTGACGCTGATGATGACGCTGGTGGTTACAGTGTGTGTGTGTGCGTGTGCGTGTGCGTGTGCGTGTGCGTGTGCGTGTGCGTGTGCGTGTGCGTGTGCGCGTGTGTGCGCGCGCTGCGTATGTGCGCGTGTGCGCGTGTGTGCGTGTGTGCGCGCGCTGCGTGCCTGCATGCATGAACTAGTGTATGAGAGACAGAAACATTATTAAAAAACTAACGGAAGTTTATTTAACATTGAAACCTTGCGTAATATACAGTTTGACTTCGTGTATTTTGAGATGTAGAACCCTTCAAACTTAACATGCTGTGTACACGCGCATGTATCTATCTATACTCATCTCTTACCAAATGTCAACATGCCACTGAACGTGTTTCAGCCCGTAATGAACTCATATAAACTTGGAAACATACTCGACGAACCTGCATTCCAACACCTAATATGCACATCCCACCAATCAACGGACACAGGCAGTGAGCCCTGTTCCATCATCTAATAAAGAAATTCAGAAATAGCCAATGTAATACTCGTCTAGTTCGTCGACGGTGAGAGATTAAAATTATATTTTTATGATATTTATGAATACACTCGCAAACACCCGTGTATGAGGTAATAATCTAAGTAATAAGAACGAAAGAAGTAGTTATTCATAAGAAGTGAAATAATGTAGTCGTACATTGTAATTTTGTCGTAGACCAATACCATCGCCATGCATTTTGTAAGGGGACATTATACGGGAAAGAGGTAAAAAACAACAACATTAGTACGTGCCTTGTTTGGAGAACAAACCATCTGCGGAATAATTTTTTCTATTCTGGTCGTTAGAATTGCATTAACTAATTGCAATTTTTAAGTATCGAATCAGAATGGCACGCAGTATTGGCATGAAATCTTTAGTCATAGGTCTTCTAGCAGCGCTGGGCTCCAACATGGATTGTCTCACTGCCGTTTCATTTCATGAAACAATCTAGGTGTAAATGAAAATAATGTAAATGATTCAAACAAAAATGAAGCCATAAGTTGACGGATGCTTCGAATTTTAAAGCCTGTCTGTTACCTACATTACTACAACATATACGATATATATATATATATATATATATATATGCACGCGTAACTGGCCATTAGCCGCATATGTTCGTAGTCCAAATATATTAACCTTTTATATGGCTAATGGCTATGTATATGGCTAATGGGTATGTTCAAACAAATTCTTCAGTTTATGCCTCGAGTGGTATTCTTCCAAATAATTCACGACTGTACTTTGCACTTGTTGATAAGAGGCGTATTAAAGCATGCATACTTCGAGGGTGCCCATTTCAAAACCTCATGTCGTATTTATAGCATTAATGCGATGGGGCGCGCGCTTTTAAGGAACGCACGCTAGTTTTTAGATCTAAAATCTTAATGCAAATGCCACTCGGACGCTGCGCTACGTATGCTCCAGATGTGGCCGCATCAAGCAGCGTGCAGCGTTGCAGTTCGAAAAGTGCGCGTTCCTGCCATTGGAGGAATGTATTCAGCATTGCTTAGAAGGCGCACGCAACGACCGCGCTACCCTACTATACCATACTAGCTAGTAGCTACCATGCTATGTTCGCCGCATACTATGGCTACAGGCTTTTGTTCTTGTGAGATTCTAGCTAAACGGAATCTTTGTCGGACTCGTGACGCCAGCTGGTGGCCGTGAGCCTTCATCTATGTGCTCAGAGTTCCTTGTATGCTAACTATAACCCTTGCTATCTAGCTCCCATCACTTTCACCCGGTATAAGACTTGGTATCCAGTAACTCTGTAAGCCTTGGTAACTTTCACCATGTAAGCATTTATAACTGGTAACTTGGTAAGCCTTGGACTCTTTGGCTTCTTAAGTATTGGCAAGTTCCTGTGAAGCCATGACTATAGCAGGTGATGATTGCGAGCGTGTTGATATAGGCTAATCTTGTGTGAGTGGGATTACCGTGTCGAACACTGAAGTCGTCGGCATATTACTACTGTAGTGTAGGTCTTCACATAGCTATAATGACAAGCTTTCTTCGATGCGACGATGGTACTATATATGTAAATGCGGTACTATAGCGTACTATAGCTCTGAACTAATGCGGTCATTCTCCGGTAAGCATACGATTGTACGAGTGGTTGAGGCCTCACATTGTGATGGTCTTTATTGACAGTTACCAGCTGATCGGGCCTTCTGCCCGTCTTTTGTCTGTTTTACTCTCCCCCCCCTCTCTCTCTCTCTCTCTGTTGCTCAATCGGATACGTTCTCTCTCTGTGTGTGATTGGGGGTATTCCTACAGACTGCGTGTTGTGGATGAAGTGTTACCATTCTCCCTGCCTCTCTTCCTCACCCCTTCCCACCTCTCTCACTGACTCTCTCTCTCTCTATCTACATGCTGTGTGTTGTGGATGACGTGTTACCGTTCTCCCTGCCTCTCGTCCTCACCCCCTTCCCACCTCTCTCTCTGACTCTCTCTCTCTCTCTCTCTCTCTCTCTATCTACATGCTGTGTGTTGTGGATGACGTGTTACCGTTCTCCCTGCCTCTCGTCCTCACCCCCTTCTCACCTCTCTCACTGACTCTCTCTATCTGCCTGTAGGTTGCGTGTTGTGGCTGAGGTGTTTGTGGACACGACACCGTCGGGACCCGTACAGGACACCGACGCTGACGACAGCAGGAAGGAAGCCAAGAACACGCCTTACATGCTCACCGTAAGTATCGGGATCGGGGCGAGGGAAGGGTGGGGAGGGAAGGG
>NW_014577605.1:104588-105753 GCF_000485595.1 Priapulus caudatus
CTAAACCTAAAAAAGTCGTCTCCGTATTTATTCTTTTGCGTCTACTTTTTACACGATGAGATGTAATTGCAGTTACAGCCTTCAGCGTTATATATATATATATATATAAACAGACTGACGGTGAACGAGACATTTCGCCGCTGGTGCCCGATTTTTGCCGAGGAACGTGAATTTGTCGTTTCGCATCGTCGTAAATAAAGGAGAGTGCTTCTCGTTTCCCCTCTCGGGAGTGGGGGGGGGGGGGGGCTCGCGATATTCGTGCGTGCGTCGCGAATTATGGCGAACGCGAGCATTAAATCGTCTGCTATACGTACACCGACCGCCATATTGCAGACGAGGGAAGGAAACCTCACATCGTCACGCGCACCTAGTTCCGCGCGTAACCTCGTAAACCCTTTTTCTGTTTAATTTTGTTAGCGTAGAAGTCCGTGTCGCAAGCTGTGTCTCCGTTCGCTTCCTCTCTCCCGCGATATCCGATCGGCCGCTTCGTGGCGCCACGGTCGAGCGCGACCGGTCGCCCGTTTCTAATTGCGAAACAGAAATTCGATAGCGCGAATTGTTGGAGGAGGAGTAAAGTATAGCGAACGATCACGGTAGTCAGCTAGCGCTCGCCCCCCTCCCCCAGGCGCGCGAGCGAGGGCACCACGTCTCCCCCTGCAGCTGATGCGAGCTAGTCGAGGGCATTTATTATGTAGGATAGTCGACTGGATAAGGCGATTTGTCCGCACTGCGCGCGTCTTCGCAGCGACGAAATCTTGACGAATACGATTGCTCAACTTTCGCTTAATAATTCATCAAATTTGATTGAATCATCGTTCAATAGTTAATTATCTTGCTGCGCGCGCCTGCGCCTGCGCTCGGCGTTTAATGTAATAATTATATTATAGTATACAGCCGGGTATCGGATGCTTATGGGGGTTGGTAGTACAATAGATTGCAGTACTGCGTGATATTATTCAAGGTGGGGCGTCCCTGTTGATACAGACAGCCTCGTGTCGTTCTATATGTAGGGGAAACTATAACAACCTGGCGTGCCGTGCTTACTGGTTATACAGATCACTAGTTATGTTTACCCATGAAAAGGAAGTGTTGAGAGAGAGAGAGAGAGAGAGCGCGCGAGAGAGAGAGATAAAGAGAGAGAGAGAGAGAGAGAGAGAGAGAGAGA
>NW_014577605.1:106632-108100 GCF_000485595.1 Priapulus caudatus
AGATAGATAGATAGATAGATAGAGATAAAGAGACAGATAGATAGAGAGAGAGGAGGGGAGAGATAGAGAGAGAGACAGAAGAGAGAGAGCGCGAGCGCGAGCGCGAGAGAGATATTCCAATAGCTATTCGAAAGAATCGATCTCCCAGAGTTGAGGTCACGTCCTTAGCATAGTTGCGTGCGTGCAACGTATTTGCACAACAAATGAAGACACAGCATAATCATGCAGCGACAAGCAGACGTACATGCGGGTCACTCACGCGATGGAGGCTGCGGGCTGTGAGGACGCAGCAGCAGCGAGGCCCAGCCGCGCCCATCCATCTGGCTGCTGCTGATGATGAACATGTTAATTGTGGCCGACGATTACGTCACGCTGATTCATCAGTTGGCAGTAATTTCTCACTGCGCGGCGGTGCAGCTCTATGCTAATCCGCTAGCTTCTATCTATGCACACGATGTGTTGCATAATCATGTATGTATATATACGCAGTAAATCACTCGGCCTCATCCCCGATGTAAACGCATCCTGTATTGTTCGGTGCGTTTGTCTTAAACATGTACATCATACATATAGTAGGTATATGATACATGTACGTGTATAATGCTCGCATATAACATTTATATATATATATATATATATATATATTATATATATAAATATATGATACTTACGTTATGTAATACAGTGTAATAGAGTGATCTAGGGCGCGGCTGTAGTTTTGAATGTAGGTTATCCAGGCAGAGTATATATAGCCACGATAATTGTTGCGAGGCAACGGCGACATCGTTACTCTACGAGCTTTTAGCTATCCGATACTTGTTTCCGTCTGACAATACGCGTGTCCAATTATTGTTTCCCCGTATAAGTGTATGTAAGGTGAAGCCGTGAACGCACACGCACGCACACACGCACACACACGCAAACATGCCCGTACGGACACACGTTAGCACGCACGCAAACATGCACGTACATACACACACACACGGAAACATGCACACACGCACGCGCGCGTATACAAGGTACAGGTATGTGCCAACTCATCCTTCACCGACGCTGTACTCAGCAATCACTCACAGAAGGAAAACACTCCGACGCCATTATCCCGGGCTGTCGTTAGCGAATGGGACTGTAATTGGAAACAGAATTTCAGTTATACTTATACCTATATATATATTTGTGTGTGCGTGTGCGTGCGTGCGTGCGTGCGCGTGTGAGCGCTCGCGTGTGTGCGCTGGTGCGTGCCTGACTGCTGCCAATGTGCTTGACTGTGTATTCGTAACGTTGTGTGCGTGCGTGAGTGTATGTGGCCGTGCGTGCGTGTGTGCGTGTCTGTGGGCGTGCGTGCGTGTGTGCGTGCGCTCCAGTCTGCGGCTGGCTTTCACTTGCTGATATAGTGATTCCGTCTATAATGCATCCCGCGCTGTTCCATTTCGTTTTTATGCTCTCCAGCGCGTTCTCTCTCTCTCTC
>NW_014577605.1:108125-125696 GCF_000485595.1 Priapulus caudatus
GCGTCTCGTCGGCGTCCAGACATCTCCCCTCCGCGTAGACGTGACCCGCCTCTGCCTCGCTCGGCAAGGCGGCTGTAATCACCACAGCCATCATCGGCGCTGTACGCCGCCGAAGTCGGCCGGCTGGTCGCTGGTGCCCAGGTGCTTCGCTGCGGCACCTGAAGCAGCCTCCAATACTGCTGCTGGCTACGTACAGCCGGCAATAGAATTCCCACACGCACAGAACGGCCCCACCCCCGACCGCCCTGAATGGAGCCTGTAGAAGAAGCAAGTAAAGGCCGATGAAGGTGCGGCTTGGCTGTGCTTCGATTGGTAGGGGCAGCCAACCGCGAAACGCCAGCCGCCATTCAAGAGAGAGTGAGAACATGCGTAGATAATATGGCTACGAAATAGGTGGACGAGGGGAAGGGAGGAAGGGCAGAGAAGAGAGAGAGAGAGAGAGCAGAGAGAGAGAGAGGGCGAGAAGAGAGAGAGAGACGAGAGAGAGAGAGAGAGACGGAGGAGCAGAGAGAGAGAAGAGAGAAGAGAGAAGAGAAGAGAGAGAGAGAGAGGACGAGAGAGAGAGAAGAGAGAGAGAGAGAGAGAGACGAGAGAGAGCGAGAGAGAGAGAGAGAGAGAGAGAGAGAGCTGGCAGAGGAGGGACACAACACGAGAGACCGAGAAACCGTGAGAGACAACAACGAAAAGCCTACTCATAAGAAACTATTCATAAAACACAAGCAAATTCAACAAAAAAAATAAACACACGGCAAGCAATTAATGGCTGCAATTACACACGCAAGCTATTAAGCCCTGTCCTCTTCAGCCTCATCCCTGACATAAGCAGATGCAGCCTTTGTAGAATCGCTTGATCGTCCGTCCGTCGTTCGGTCTGTCTTGTGTCGCGGTCGTCCGGTCGTCCGTCCCAACAAGTTGGCTACAAATCTTAAACCGCTCGATCGTAGCGGTCACGATATTCGGCTCGTGGGGGACGCTCAAAAGAGTCTGGCCAGTCGAACTGGCGGGTCAAAGGTCAATAGGTCAAGAGTGTAAAAGAAGGGACATTCACTCCTTAACCTTAAAGCGTTATACGGGAGGAAATGCAGAAATTCGCGGCACAAATTAAACGCTCGACCTAGGCCTCGTGATACGGTGCGTGTACTAGGCATCATCGGTAGGAATAAGGCCATCACTGTGCCGAAATTGGGGTCCACAGTCAAAGTCCAACTGAAGCACAGCGGCAGATTCTTAGACATCTCTCACGCACGCGCTCTGCACGACGCGATTGGAGAGGAGTGTGTGTGTTTCAGCGGTGACCTATCATTTTTATGCTGTATTGAAAGGACTCATGAAATGCTGCATATTCCATCTGACATGGTGCGAAGAGTAAGTGTCTGATAACGCTTTGACCCTCAAGAGATGGTTAAATCATGGATTTGTGAGAATGTCTGTTAGAAAGAATGAGGTGGTGGCTAGTAGACATGCCTGGATGTATGAGGCTACAATGTCACAGTGAAAATTTCAAAGGCTAATATTTGTGTAAAGAAAGGTTTTATGGCTCCTTAAATCGTATAATTATATGGCATTCTGTAGTGTCAGTATGTTTAGCATGTAACGTATGCCACTTGCCAGTGGCTACTGCCAGTGCTATGTGTAGTGGTACTGTGGAGTTTTTGCCTTTAATGTGCAGGTGGCAGCTCTTATTCTGCGCAGGCCTGTAGGCTTGCGTAGGTAAAATGATGAGTGCTTACCGTAGTGTCTGTCTTGCAGGATAGTTGTTGCGTACTACATATGATGGGAGCTTCATTCTTTAATCTGAGAAGCACACTTAAACGTAACGCCATCTCGTGGCAACTTTCATAAACGATCGCCAAGAACATTTTTTGAGAAAGTTGCCTGATACGGCAAATCCTGGTGGCCATTCCACTGATACGTGTATGTGAACACATTTGGGACTAACAGGGTTTACTAGAATCCCAGCCACTACCACCACAGAGTCACCGGAGAGTTAGATGAGCGCTGTCGCTATGCGGCACTTGTTTAATAGCAATTAAAAAATAAAGCACGAAGGCAATTCGAATCGCTTAATTTATGGCAATCATGCCAGATGAAGCCGAAAATTATGCTTTCAAATCCTCGCGCCGAAGACAAAGGAGCACTTCAACAAGAACAAACTCGGGCAGCCACCGCCTCTGCCGACAATGAAGCGAATTCAAATGTGGTGTCACATAACTACAGTGACTGCCTGTATTGCAGCTCCGATCCTCAGCTTCAGGCAACGCGCAAATGAAGCAGGAAGTAATGAAACGAAAAGAAGCGGGGATGTCTCAGCGTAATAAAACGACTGGCGAGTAGAAACTAAAACGGCAGTAGTAGTAGCTAGCAGCAGCAGCAGCAGTAGTAGGGGGCAGGCAGGCAGCAGCAGTAGTAGCCGCAGCATGCAGTAAGCGTAGGCAGCAGCAAGTAGTAAGGTAGCAGGCAGCAGTAGTAGCAGTCAGCAGCAGCAGTAGTTAGAGCAAGCTGCAGTAAGAGCAGCAGTAGTAGAGCAGCAGTAGTAGTAGCAGCCAGCAGCAAGCAGTATAGCAGCAGCAAGGCGATTAGCAAGTAGGCCAGCCAGCAGTAGTATTTATTATGTATGTATTTATTAGCAGTAGCAAGAAGCAGCAAAGCAGTAGTCAGCAGGCAGCAAGCAGGCAGCTGGCAGTAGCAGGAGCAGCAGTTAAGTAGCAGCAGGCAGTAAGCAGTAGTAGCAAGCAGGCACAGTGAGCAGTAGGCAGTAGTAGTAAGCAGGCAGCAGCAGACAGTAGTAGCAGGCAGCAGCAGCAGTTAAGTCAGCAGGGCAGCAGTCAGTAGCAGTAAGCAGCAGAGGCAGCTAGTAGTAGGCAGCAGCAGATCAGTAGCAGTAGCAGGCAGCAGCAGCTATAGCGCAGTCCCAGCAGCTGCTGCAGTAGGCACATGGCAGTATCAGCCGAAGCAGCAGGCTCACAGAGCACACGTAGCTCACGAGCAATTAGTAGCAGTCGTCAGTTAGCAGTAGCATAGCAGCAGCAGTTATTTGTAGCAGCAGCAGTCAGCAGTAGCAGTAGGCAGTAGGGCAGAGGAGGGCAATGTAGTTAGTAGTAGTGCAGAGCAGTAAGTAGCAGATAGCAGCAGCAGCAGTAAGTAGTCAGGCAGGCAGCACCAGCATCAGTAGCAAGCAGGCAGTAGTAGTAGTAGCAAGCAGCAGAGTAGCAGCCAGCAGGGCAGCGCAGCAGGCAAGTAGTAGATAGTAGGCAGCACAGTACGACCGCAAGCAGCAAAGCAATCACTAGCAGCGGCATTGTAGTAGCAGCAGCCGTCAGTAGTAGCTGCAGGCAGCAGAGGCAGGAGAAGTAGTAGACAGCAGGCACTAGTAGTAGTAGTAGGCAGCATGCACGCACACGCACACCACCGGGACACCGACACGGCACCACCACCACACCAACACCACGCAGCACCAACCACAAGATGATCACGCATCACCACCGACCATCACCACCGATCTATGTTAACAAGAAGGACAACGCACCACCGGGAAGTGGAAGGACATCAGCAAAGCAGGCAGCAAGCACACCAACCGCACCACATCACCACCACAGCACAGCAGAGCAGCGCAACAGGGCAGTAAAGTCGGCACGCAAGGCAGGCAGCAGCAGCAACAGCAGCAGCAGCAGCAACAGCAGCAGCAGCAGCAACCGCGCTAACACTCTTCGCTAACTATTACCGCTCGCTCGTTTGCGCGCGGTGGGAGAGGGGGGGGGGGTCCCAGGAGCGCTGAGTAGTTGTGTACTGCGTGCAAAGAAGAATCAAAAGAGAAAAACCACTTTTCGTCAAGCGTCGGGATTTTCTAATAGGCTGGGAGAGAATTTTATAACATCGCGCGACGGCGAACAAAACTCAATAAGCCGTTGCTGCCACGCTCCAGTGCTGCCTTCCAACTTTAAATGATAAGAAATACTTTTGCTCGGCTAGTGATGTCACTGGGAAACAAAATAGGGGAGTCCTGCTGGAGATAACCACAAAAATGGGAATACCACTAGATAGAAAGGACGGGAGAGAGAGAAGGAGGAAAAGAGAGATAGAGAGGGGGAGAGACAGCCAGAGAGAAAGACAAACAAACAAACAAGTGCCGCATAGCGACAGCGCTCATCTAACGTCTACTGCGGTGACTCTGTGGTGGAGTGTGGGATTCTAGTAAACCCTGTTAGGTCCCAAATGTGTTCAACAATACCACGCCGAAAACCAGTGGAATGCAGCAGGGCTGGTACAAGGAAGCCTTCTCAAAAGAATGTTCGTTGGGATCGTTATGAAAGTTGCCACGAGATGGGCGCGTACGTTTAAGTGTCTTCAGATAAAGATGGAAGCTCCATCATAGTGTAGTAGCGAACAACTATCTGCAAGACAGAATAGGTAAGCACTCATCCATGTTACGCTACGCAAAGGACACAGCTGCGCAATAGAGAGCTGCACCTGCAACGCAATTAGAGCAAAAACTCAACAGTAACCACAACGACATGGCACCTGGCAGTAGCCAGCTGGCAGTGGGCATACGTAGCATGTAAGCATGACTGACACTAGCAGAATGCGCATATACAATTAATACGATTTTAAGGATGCATAAACGCTTTCTTGTAACGTCAATATTTAGGCTTTTGAAATTTACTGTGACATTGTAGCCTCATACATCCAGGCATGTAATAGATTCTCACTAGCAAACCCGCAGTCAGATCGTTCTAACAGACAGTCAACAGAATTCATGCGTTTAACCCTCTCTTGAGGGAAACACTTAATGCTTCGAGCGTCAGTGGAAAGCAGATTTCAATGGTCCTTAGATCATATAAAGCCATAAAAATGATAGGTGAGGTTGAAACAAAAAGTTTTCCAATGCGCGATGCCAGTCAGACGCATGTCCTCAGAAAATGTCTAAAGATCTGCCCTTGCTCCAGGTTGACGCTTTGACTGTTGACCTCCAATTTCGGCAGGAGTGATGGCTTTTGCCTACCAATGATGCTATCAGGGCCACGACTATCACGAGCTCTAGGATCCTGAGGCCGTTTTAGATTTGTGCGGCAGTTCTGCATTTCTCTCCTATACATTAAGTTAAGGAGTGGAATGTTCGCCTTTTTTACACTCTTGACCTTTGACTTTGACCGGAGCTTCGACATCCCAACTCGTTTGACGTCGCCCAACGATCTTCCGAATATCGTGACGGAGAGCGGTTTAAGATTTGTGCCGATGTTGAGGACGAGGGGCGAGACGACCGGACGACCGGACGGAGACGGACGATCCAAGCGATTCTACAAGCTGCATCTGACTAGTCGAGATGAGCTAAGAGACAGGGTAGATCATACAGACAGACGGAGCGGACAGACAG
This sequence comes from Priapulus caudatus, assembly GCF_000485595.1. Lineage (NCBI taxonomy): Eukaryota > Metazoa > Priapulida > Priapulimorpha > Priapulimorphida > Priapulidae > Priapulus > Priapulus caudatus. Next base: position 113,497 of record NW_014577605.1, read on the forward strand.
ACAGAGCAGACGGACAGGCAGAAAAAGGCAAAGACAGCCAGCGCCGCGCATGAAAAAGTTGAACGACATAACAGGTAGGCGGCCACAAGATCAGGTCTGCTTTACTCAGTGTAAGATGCACGTAACGGTACGGGTGACGATTTTTTTGTCCATCACGAGAGGGTTCAGAAGAGAGATATATTTTTGTAATCTATGGTCGTCTATATAAAGCGACCCTGGTTGATATAGTTTAGTGTAGGTTTAGGGTTAGGGTTAGGGGGTAAATAAATTTTAGCAATGTTCGCTTCGGAGGAAGTCGACGTGAAATGGAGTGCGGCTTGATTGGCTGGGGTGGCGGAACTCCTCGTGGGAAAAAATTTCGGCGTACGGTACGTCACGTGAATTGGAGTACGAGAGAAAGGTCACATTGGCGCAGCAAGGCAGCCCCCGACAGCATCGCACCGCCGCATTGCGTTGGAAGGCTGCGTGCCACATCGAGAGAAAACGAATTGAGCAAGCGGAAAAGGAGAGATGAGACAGAGAGGAAAGCCGGAGAGAGAGCGAGAGAAAAAAGAGAAAGAGAGAGAACGAGAGAAAGCGATGGAGAGAGAGATGAGAGTGAAAAGAGGAACATAGCGAGACGAGGAGAGAGAGGGGGGGGTGGAAAGAGGTAACAAGAGAGAGAAGAGAGAGAGAGAGAGAGAGAGAGAGAAGAGAGAGAGAGAGAGAGAGAGAGAGAAAGAGAACGAGGAAGAGAAGAGAGAGAGAGAGAGAGAGGGAGAGAGAGAGGGAGAGAGAGAGAGAGAGAGAGGAGACGAGCAAGAGAGAGAGAGAGAAGAGATGCTACTGCTGCTGCTGCTACTACTGCTGCTGCTGCTGCTGCTACTGCTGCTACTGCTACTGCTGCTGCTGCTACTACTACTGCTGCTGCTGCTACTACTGCTACTGCTGCTACTACTACTACTAGTACTGCTGCTGCTGCTACTACTGCTGCTGCTACTGCTGCTGCTGCTGCTGCTGCTACTACTACTACTACTACTGCTGCTGCTGCTGCTGCTGCTGCTGCTGCTGCTGCTGCTACTACTGCTGCTGCTGCTGCTACTACTACTACTGCGTTTTAGTTTCTACTCGCAGTCGTTTATTACGCGAGAACATCGCGCTTTCCTTTTCGTTTCATTACTCCTGCTTCATTGCGCGTTGTGAAGCGAGGATCGGAGTGCAATACAGGCAGTCACTGTAGTTATGTGACACACATTGAATTCGCTTCATTGTCGGAGAGGCGGTGGCTGCGAGTTTGTTCTTGTTGAAGTCGTCTCCTTTGTCTTCGGCGAGGGATTTGAAGCAATTCGGCTTCATTGTGGCATGATTGCATAAATTAAGCGATTTATTGCTTGTGTTTATTTTTTAATTGCTTATTAAAAAACAAGCTTAATTACTTGTTGTAATTGCAAGATTAATTGCTTGCTGTGTTATTTTTTTTTAATTGCTTGTGTTTATGAAAGTTTCTTATGGAGTAGTTTCTTGTTGTCTCTCACTTTCTCGGTCTCTCCGTGTGTGTCCCTCCTCTCCAGCTCTCTCTCTCTCTCTCTCTGCCCTTCCTCCCTTCCCCCTCTCCACCTATCTAGCCATATATCTCGCATTTTCTCATCTCTCTTCATGCGGCTGCGTTCGCGTTGGCTGCCCCGTTGTCTCTCTAGCGGTACCAACCAAGCACCTCATCGCTTTATGTTCTTCTTACAGGGCTCCATCAGCGAGTCGGGACTGGGGCTTCTGTCGTGGTGGAATTCGTGATGCCGGTGTACCTGGCCAGCAGGCAGTATTAGAGGGCGTGCTCTCGGTGCCGCGGCGAAGCACCTGGACCAGCGACCAGCCGGCCCGACTCGGCCGTACAGCGCCGATGATGGCTGGTTGTGATTACAGCCGCCTTGCAGCGAGGCAGAGCGCGGTCACGTCTACGGGAGATGTCTGACGCCGACGGACGCAGGGGTGAGGTAACGTCTCAGATGCAGCGGCGGCATCAGCAGCAGCAGTGGCATCAGCATCAACAGCAGCAGTAGCATCAGCAGCATCATCGTCATCAGCAGCATCATCAGCATCAGCAGCATCAGCAGCAGCATCTGCATCATCAGCAGCAGCGACAGCACCATCAGCAGCAGCAGCACCATCGGCAGCAGCATCAGCAGTGGCATCAACAGCAGCAGCAGCAGCACCATCAGCAGCAGCAGCAGCATCAGCGGCAGCATCAGCAGTGGCATAAAAACAGCAGCAGCAGCATCAGCATGGGCAACAGCAGCGTCAGCAGCGTCAGTAGCAGCAGCAGTGACTGATACTGTACTATCTATACCTAGGCCCCTGACTGCTCCTCCGCCGACCCTGCCCACTCTGCCGACCCGGCCCACATTGTGGTTAATGACACGCAGTGTATCTCGTACTCCTAAATGGCCTGCGTGTGAGTGATGGCAGCCGCGTCTCGTCAGAGCCTCCCTCGTTGCTGTGGTTACAGTCTGCATAGATGCAGCAGCTGTAGTGGGTGGGACTGGTGGTGGCGTGCTAGGGTAGGGTGGGGATGATGTAGTACCAGCTTTCCTTCCCATGGGCACCACCCACCAAACTAGCCATACCTGGTAGATATGAGTGGAATAAGGGGTGGGTTAGGTAGATGTGATATCTATTAAAAATATTATCTCAAAAAAACAACAACTGGGAAATAAAAATATGTTGGCAAACTATGTCTTGCATATTAGCAGCATATTACTGATTACTCAAAAATTAGCGCTAGTTATAGGCCATTAAAGAGCGAATAAACAGCGGAAATGCGACTGCATTCCTGAGATCTCAAAAAATGGCGCCAACAATACAAGAACATTTGTTTCATATTTTTGTGCATGGTTTCATGAGCATCACCAGTTAAGGGGTGGACACACTAGGCGATGTTTCGTGCGGTCGAGCCGGCCGGCTGAAATCGCCCAGTGTGTCTAGTGAGTCGTGGTCGATTTTCGAGTCGGCCGGCTGAGTCGCCCGAATCAAACATGTTTGATAATTATTTGAGTCGCGCGACTAAATACAATGCGCGCCTGAACAATGCGATACTATACAATGTGACTATACAATGCTCTACTACGCGCGCCCGAATGTACAATTCATCAGCCAATCAAACGGTGCCATTTTCAATCATGTGACTATCATCATCATTCAGCCGGGCGGCTCAATCGCATGAAAAATCGGCTGTGGTGTGTCCACAGCTAGTCGCCCGACTCAGCCGCCCGACTCTCAGCCAGGCGGCTCAATCGCATGAAAAATCGGCTAGTGTGTCCACAGCTTTACAGAGAGCCATGAAAATCACGATGTCGGACGATGCATGATGATTATTTATGTCAGGGAGCATTGTCACTGGATAACGACACATTTTACTGTTGGCCCAGTGGCACTGATAGGGTCTATGTCCCCCAGGGTAATATCGGAGGGTACCCTGGGTACGGTTCGATATATCGGAAAGTACCTCGGGGTGCTATACGATATGTCGCTGTGTACCTGGCATTGTCCCACCGTACTCTGACTTTCAGCCAACTGATGTCGTAATACATACACTGTCAAGTTACCACATCACATAGAAGAAACCTCAAAACATCGCAATCCAATAAAAATGTATACTATGTTTGACTATATTTTTCTTTTTCTTTTTTTTTAAACGAAGAGCTAGCTTTTAAATTTTAGTTTTACAACATCGGAAATCGGATGCTGAAAGTCAGGGTACGCCACGGTAGTACAATGCAGGGTACGCAGCGACATATCGTATAGTACCCCGAGGTACTTTCAGATATATCGAACCGTACCCAGGGTACCCTCCGGTAATACCCTGGGAGACATAGACCTTATCAGCCTCAATGGCATTCCTAGACATTTCCGCACAGGAGCGTAATATCAGCGTTCTGCATTAGTGAATAATGGACTAGAAATAGGCGGTATTGTCACTTCGACTTATTGCACACGTAAGTGACATCGCATGGCAGTATTAATCTGCACGAGCACCTGAGATACAGACGATTGCATTAAAGCGAGAAGAGGGTTGGCGAGAATAGTCTTGAGTAGTACCTAGTGTACATGGTTCGCACAGTCCTTGAAAAGTCCTTGAATTTGAGGGTAGTCCTTGAAAAGTACTTGAATTTAGTAAATGTTGATTTTGTGCTTGAAAAGTACTTGAATTTAGTAAATGTTGATTTTGTGCTTGAAAAGTGCTTGAATTTCATGAAAATGTCCTTGAATTTCATGAAAATGTCCTTGAATTTTTAGAAAGAATCTGCGCCTGTAATAAAAAGAAATTGTAGGCCATCAATAATGTGCAAACTCAATAAAAATTGCGTTAAGGAATACTCTCCGACGTTGTGCATGAAATTTCATACGATTTTTCGCTTTTCCAGGAGCAAAAACTTTATTCGATGGCTAAACACTATGTGTAACCCTGTGTACATGTTGATTTTCTCCATATGAACGGTACATGTGAACCGTCAGAGCGTTGTTTGCTTGCCCGCGTACATGTGTAGTAAGGGCAGCGCGACGTCCATTATGACGTCAGACTACACATGATACAACCAGGCATTTTCTCGATATTCACTGAGGGCCAGTAATCCATCACATCCAGGAGTTAGATAATAGTGGAATTCCCAATTATCTAGATCCTAATAATCAATCATCAACACCTGCTACAGGCTGTACTACAGCCCTGATCTCAATAAGTTATCGCCACAAGAGGCAAAAATATGTACTGCGAACACAGCTCGCACGCACGCTTACATAAGGAGCGCGTTTTGTTGACAGTGACGTCAGGGCTCGCGCCATTTGGCATAAATTTGCGTTGTCACTGGTCGCTCGTAATTTCTTCCAGATTTCTCAAGGTGGCATGAAGCATTTTACCCATTTAGTGGTGTCAGTTAGTCGTCATGGATATGTCAGCAGTAAGTACTCACAAATAGATATATCACATACGTTCCACCGGGACCCATTTTGCAAGCACACAGGCGGTCACGATCATTGTGAAAAATGAAAAACGCTTATTTCTACGCTTATCGATATCTGACATAGTATGCCGATGTAATAAATGGATATTTGAATTCTCTGTGATTACAAGCCTCGAATATTAAATTTTACAGCTCGTATTTTAAAATGTGAACATTATTGTGTAAAGTAAGTGCGTCAAAAGGGATTGTTATTAAGTGGCCGTAGCTTTTTATTAGTTATGGCCTGCTTTGTTCGGCGTAAAGATTTTCTATTTTAACAGCAAAACTTTGATTTTTAAGCAGTTTTTTTCCAGTTTTCTCGGTAAATATGAAATGTAAAGAAAAAATCCTGACTGACACTATTTTTGGTCGCAATAATTGTGCTAACATATGGCAAAAAAATTTTGTATCTCACTCTTCTGGTAGTTGAGAAATATCGCAAAATACCAATTTTTACATAAAAATTCAAATTTGTGTGGTAAACATAATTAGGTGCTGGAAATCTTCATAAATTTTTTGGCTTGAGCCATAGAGATATATGCTCGCTCTATAAATAAAACAATGTGATTGATTGCGATATCATATCGCCAATAAACGGTTTTAATCTTCACTAGAGCAATACCGTGTAGCAACGTGGAAGAGTATCCTAAATGAGGCTTAAAAAAGCTATAGACACGATAGACAGTTTAAATGTGATCACAAATTAACAGTAAAGTCAGTAAAATATCAGTCAGTAAATCAAGGTATGTCTGATAGAAGTGACAGTGTTTTAGAAGGGGGTATTAATGTGATGCCAGGTAAGTTTTAGACGGTGACATGCAGTGATTAAGAATGTGGGCGTTATATTAAATTAAATCCAGGGTATGTTTGTTCTGTGCGTATGAATTCCCGATAAAAATGTCTGATAATATGGTCCTTTGAATTCCGATAAAATGTCTTTGAAAGTCCTTGGAAAAAAATTTCAGTCCTGTATGCAACGCAATGGTGTAGCAGGGAGGAAAGCGTCAGCGCTAGCATGAGTAGTAAGTATAGCTCTAGAACTATAGCGTGAGTGCACTGCACTGCCGGCCGGTGTTGTATATCGCCCCCCCAACACGCCACAGCGCACGGGATCCTGAGCCTCCAGCACTCGTGATCCCGTCGATGACACCCAGTACGGTCATCACGGCATTAGCGGCTTCTTTGCGTCACACAGGAGCGTAGCTGTCCGCCACTAGCTTGATTGCGTATCTCTCTCTCTGTCTGTCCGTCCCGTCTTCCCGTCGTCCCGTCGTCCGTGCTCCGTCGCGCCGCGTGACCGCGTCCGTCGTGTCCGTCCGTCCGTCCGTCCGTCCGTCCGTGCGTCCGTCGTCCGTCCGTCCGTCCCTCCGTCGTCGTCCTCCGTCCGTCCGTCCGTACCCGTGCGTGCCGTCCGTTCCGTCCGTCCGTCCGTTCCCGTCCGCGGCCGTCCGTCCTCCTCCGTCGTCCGTTCCCGTTCCGTCCGTACCGTCCGTGCCGTGTTCGTCCCGCCGTCCGTACCGTCCGTCCGTCCGTCGTGCCGTCCGTCCGTAACCGTCCGTGCCGTCCGTGGGGCCGCCGTCGTCGTCCGTACGCGGCCGTCCGTCGTCCGTACGTCGTTCCGTCACCGTTCCGTGCCGTCCGTCTCGTCGCGTCCGTCCGTTCCGTCCGTCGTCCGTCGCGTCCGCCGTTCGCCCTTCCGTCCGTCCGTCCCGTCGTGCCGTCCTCCGTCCCGTTCCGTCCGTCCGTGCCGTCCGTACCGTTCCGTACGTCCTGACGTCGTGCCGTCCGTCCCGTACCGTCCGTCCGTCCGTGACCGTCGTGCCGTCCGTCGTCGTCGTCGCGTGCCGTGCCGTGGTCCGTACGCGTCCGTCCGTCCGTGGTCCGTATACCGTTCCAGTCCGTCAGCGTCGTTTCCGTCGTCGTGGCCGTCCGTACCTGCGACCTACCGTCCGTCGCGTCCGTTCCGTCCGTCCGTCCGTGCCGTCCGTCGTCCGTCCCGTCGTATCCGTCGTCCGGCCGTACCGCCGTCGCGTCCCGTCCGTCCGTGTCCGTCGTCCGTACGTGCCGTAGGCCCGTCGTCCGTCCGTACGCGCCGTTCCGTAGCGCCGTCGCCCGTCGTCGTCCGTACCGTCGTCGTCCGTGCCGTCCGTCCGTCCGTCGTGCCGTGCCCGTCCGTCCGTCCGTCCGTGCCGTCACGTACCGTTCGTCTGCGTCCGTACCCGTGCCGTGGACCGTACCGTCCGTCCGTGACGACTCCGTCTCCGTGTCCGTGCCGTGCCGTCCGTGAGCCTCCCGTCGTGCCGTCCGTACCGTCCGTCGTCCGTCCGGTCCGTCCAGGCCGTCCGTCGTGCCGTTCCGTCGGCCGTCCGTCAGTAACCGGCCGTGCCGTCCGTCGTTCGTCCGTCCGTCGCGTCCGTCCGTCCCGTCCGTCGTGCCTCGTCTCCGTCCGTAGGGTGGCCGTCGTGACAACCGTGAGCGTCCGTCGCCGATCGTGCGTCGTCTGCGTACCTTCGCGACCCGTCGCCGTTGAGTCTGCCGTCCGGTCCGTACCGTCGCGTCGCCGTTCCGTACCGTTACGGCCGTCGTCCGCCGTTCCGTTCCCGTCCTGCGTCCGTCGCCGTCCTGCGTCCGGCCGTCCGTCCGTCGTACCGCGCTGGCCGTGCGTAGTCATCTCTATCTATCTATCTATGCTATCTATCTATCTATCTATCTATCGTATCTATCTATCTATCTATCTATCTATATATCTATCTATCTATCTATCTTATCTATCGTATCTGAATCTATGTCTATCTATCTATCTATCTATCTATCTAATCTATCTATCTAATCTATGCTATCATCTATCTACGTATCTATCTAATCTATCTACTCTATCGTATCTATGGCTATCTATCTATCTATCTATCCTATCTATCTATCTATCTATCTATCCTAATCTATCTATCTATGCTACTCTCAATCTACTCTATCTATCTATCTATCTATCTATCTATCTATCTATCTATTATCTATCCTATCTATCTATGCTATTCTTGCTAGTCTATTCTATCTATCTATCTATCTAATCATCTATCTATCTATCTATCATCCATCTATCTCTCTATCTATTCTATCTAATCTATTCTATCTATCTATCTAATCTATCTATCTATAATCATCTATCCTATCTACTGCTATCTATCTATCTATCTATCTATCATATCTATCTATGTATCTAGTCTAATGCTATCTATCCTTATCATAATCTATCTATCTATGCTATCTATCTATATTCTATCTTATCTATCTATCTATCTATCTGTCTATATGTCTGTTCTATCTATTTGTCTGTCTATCAATCTATCTATCTATACTACCTCTGTCTATATATCTATGCTATCTTATCTATTCTAAATTCTATACTATCTATCTATCTAGTCGTAATCTATCTATCTATCTATCTATCTGTCTGTCTGTCTGTCTGTCTGTCTGTCTGTCTGTCTGTCCTGTCTGCTCTGTCGTGTCCTGTCTGTCCTGTCTTGTCTGTCTGTCTGGTCTGATCTGTCATGTATGTCTGTCTGTCTGTCTGTCCTGTCTGTCTTGTCTGTCTCGTCTGTCTGTCTGTCTGTCTATCTATGCACCTATCTGTCCGTCGCGGCCGCCCATGCGTCCGTCCGTCGTCACGTCGTGTCCGTCCTTCTGTCGTAACTTACCTCCTTACCTACTTATCTACCTACCTAACCTAAGCCTACCTACCGTACGGCACCTACATACTTAACCTAACTAGCTACCGTAATATACCTACCTACTACCTACCTACGCTACCTACTACCTACCGTACGCGTACTACCTACGTCCTACCTACCTACCTAGCCTACCTACCTACTACCTAACTCTACCTACCTACCACCTACCTAACCTATCTACGCTCTACGCTACCTACCTACCTACCTACCATACCTACCTACCTACCTATACGCTACCAACCTACCCTACCTACCTACCTAGCCTACCCTTACCTACCTACCTACCTAGCCACCTACCTACCAACCTACCTACCTACCCTACGCAACCTACCAACTGGCCCTGGCCTTCTACCTAATCTCGCTCTCGTTTATCGCCTGCGCGGCGCTCCAGCCCTGTGCCGCCAGCAGATCTGTGGTGCGATTTTGTACGTGCGTCTCTGGTTCTAGACACGATGAGCACGATGAGATAGGTGATGATGTTGCCGCTGTGGCGCATGAGATGACGGTATATAGTGATGCTGTTACCTCTGACATTTTACCTGTCGTTATCACGCAGTAAGTGAATATTGCCTGTTCGTCCAATTTGTGTTAGTTATTTCTCTTTCCTACGCAGGCATTGCGTCCGGAGATTATATATATATATATATAATATATTATATATATACATACGCAAGCACGCACACGCACACGTAGAGCCGTGGCAGCATTATGCTTTCGCAATGTGTTTTGTGCGAGTTATGGGAAGCACACGATTTAAACGCGTTTTCTTAAAAAGCGTGTGTTGTAGTGTTTCATATATAGATGAATATATGACCAAATAAACCAAATTCAAGTGAATTTGCCTGTAAATCATGTATATGTATTGCTGTTTACGCGATCAGGCCATCTAAGTAGCATCTCCTTCAACGAAACTGACAATAACATAATTTACGAGTTCGATGCATACATTTTTAAAGAAAAGTCGCCTGCGTGGTAGCATTAACCAGAAATAATATTGGGATAAATTAGCTTACTTTTCAACATACATTTCATCGAAATGAAACTTATCGATTTTTAAATATATAATGTGCAAAAAGATTTATATGTGCGTGTTCGTGAAATAGAGTCGTATAAATAGGCGACGATGTTCAGTACACGTAGGGGCCTACTGCTTAAACTTAAAGGTTTGCTCAAATAGTAAGTCTTTCTAAAACCTCTCAACAATTCATGCACGAATGCCTTCTGAATTCAATTGAGAATTCTTCAATAGGACCCAACTGTTACAGCGCCTACATTTTATGTCGGCGCGCCACCCAGAGTGAGCGTAAACCACTGCCACAGATGTTCGCAAATACATACAATATATACTATATATACATACTATACTATACTATACTATACATACAATATATACTCAGTGTATCGCCCGGCGCTGTTCCAACGTGTTGCAATAATATTATACTTTCCGAATCATGGCACGCGCAAGGCTCGCTGAAGAGGGGAGGGGGATCGGCGATTCTGCATACGTATATTACGTGCAGAATCATGCTTCACTCGAAATGTTGATGTCACGTATCTAGATCTGTGCGCAGAGCGATTCTATTGCATTTATATTTGCGTTTTACATTTACATCGGCCGCTGATATCTGCCGGCTCTCGTTAGGCTTTCACCTTTATTGCGTCGTCGACACAACGTTTGTGATCACAGAAATCGCGATAACATTTTCTGTTTGAATACAAATAATGTTTCGGGACAAAAATGACAGGCGCTGCAAAAAATGTCGGCCTGCTCACACGTGTAGCAATTACGTTTATATTTATATGACAACCCGTACGTATCGAATGTCTCTGTGTTTGTACGCAATTTCATGAGAGATAGAGGGCGGAGACTGATGAGAAAAGAATCAGATTGGAGAAGAGAGAGAGGAGGAGAGAGCAGAGAGAGAGAGACAGAGAGATTGAGCGAGAGAGAGAGAGAGAATGAGCGAGAGTGAGAGAGAGAGGGGGGGAGGAGAGAGTGGGAGAGATCAAAGGAACGAGAGAAAACGAAGGTGGAGAAGTAGATAGAGATAGAGAAAACAACGAGAAGCACAAGCAGCGATAGAGAGAGAGTGTCGGCGAGGAGTGAGCGTGGAGAGAGAGAGAGAAAGAGAGACGAGAGAGAGAGAGAAAGAGAGAGAGGAGCAGAGAGAGAGAGAGGCGAGAGAGAGACGAGAGAGAGAGAGAGAGAGAGAGAGAGAGAGAGAGAGGAGAGAGAGAGAGAAGAGAGAGAGCGCGGCGCGCGAAATGGTAGGGGGCGTGTCTCTGTTATCTAACATTGCTGAAGTTTAGCACGCGGCTAGGAAGCGTGTCGTACTCAGATGGCACATCCTAACGGATAATTTTCATAGTTGCCAGGTTGTGCAGCTGCATTCGGCATCTGGTTTAATATTCCTTCCGCATGTAATTTACGTTATGAAGTTATTGTCGGTCGCGCATGCATAGACCATGTTATTACACTGTAAAGCATCGTCGTAGCCGAACATGTAACACCCGGTCCGCAACGGCAGATGCAGAATGCCTATACGCGAGGTCTCGCGAGTTTGTTCGTTCATTTTTGTCTGCGGATGATAATGATGACGATAGCGAGAACTGCGGCAGCACTAGATGGCTCAACCGTCGTTCCATTTTGCACATAATATACGCATGCGGAAGAGATGCGGTTTAAATTTTAAAACGAAGCGTGTATTCCTAGCTGCAATTCAGCTCTGCAACAATGCGCGTGCAAAGTGTTTACACTATATATTGCGTTTTAATAAATATTCACAATGATATGCGAGCTCGTGTCGTAAGGGTGACTCCCCCCCACACATTGATCGCGCAACCATAGCCACACTAGTTTCAGACTGAAGACCGCCGATCCATGTTCAGTAAGTCATGAATGCGGTTATATATTATATATGTATATATATATTAATATTAATATATATATATTATGAGCTAATAAACACATCATATTTACTTAGCTCTTTGATAAATAATCTATATATATATATAATATATATATATATATATATCAGATTATATACGTGTGTGTGTGTGTGGCATGTATGTCTGTGTATGTGCGTGCCCGGCGCGTGCGTGCGTGCGTTCGTGCGCTGGCCGTGCTGTGTGTTGTGTGTGTGTGTGTGTGTGTGTGTGTGTGTGTGTGTGTGTTGTGTAGTGTGTGTGTGTGTGTGTGCGTGTGTGATGTGTTGTGTGCGGGCGCAGCGTTGTGTGTGTGCCGCGCGCGTGTGTGTGCGCGCGTGTGTGTGACGTGTGTGTGCGGCGTGCGTGTGTGTGGGCTGGCGTGCGGGCGTTTGCGTGTGTGCGTGTGTATCGATATTGCTTTATGTATATCATTTGTTACGATCGCTATGTGAACCGAGTAGAATCGCGGGGATGGCTGGCAGCATCGGGTCGTTAATTCTACAGGCTTTTTAATACGCGCGTTTATTTGAAGCAGGCGCCCTGCGATCTAGCGGAGAGTGGCATCCACACC